>NW_007726562.1:78585-124368 GCF_000696425.1 Galeopterus variegatus | reverse complement strand
AAATTTAATAAAAAAAAAAAAAAAGTTTTTTTTTTTTTCCCCTGAAAGTGAAAAAAAAATTTTTTTTTTTTTTTTTTTTTTTTTTTTGTCTTTTTCATGACCGGTAAGGGGATCGCAACCCTTGGTGTGGTGTTGCCCACACCACACTCAGCCAGTGAGCGCACCGGCCAGTCCTATATAGGATCCGAACCTACGGTGGGAGCGTCGCTGCACTCCCAGCGCCGCACTCTCCCGAGTGCGCCACGGGGTCGGCCCTGACAAGATAATTCTAAAATTTGTATGGAAATGAACAAAACCAAGAATAAGCTAAAGCAGTCTCAAAAAAAAAAAAAAAAAAAGCTAGTATCTACTGAATATTAAAATGTTATATGGTATAGTATCAGCACTATGGTAGACAGAATAACCAAAAGAACAAAATTGGGAGTCCAGAAAAAGACCCACGTATACAGGATTATCTGATTTTACGATCAAGTAACAGTGCAGTGTGATGGGGTGAAGATAAACTGTTTAATAAAATATTCTGGATCGTTTGGATGAGCATATAGAAAAAAATATATATATCCCAAGTCTTACTTCCCACCATACACAACACTTAATTTCAGATAGATTGCAGATCTTAATGGGAAAATAAAATAATCCAAGTTATCGAAGAAAACATAGAAAAATATCTAGGTGAATCTGGAGTAGACTAAGATTGTTTCAAACAAGACAAAAAAGTATTATACAGAGGAAAATTGATAAATTGTATTGTATTAAAATTAAATTTTCTTTTTAACAATCTCAAGAAAATGAAAAAGCATTTCATAGATTTAGAGAAGATATTTGGAGTACTGATATACAACAACTGCAAATCATTGCAAAACTCACACACACACAGACAACCTGCAGTGGCAAAACCTAGAGCTGCCTACTTGTGGTAGCGACATCAGTGTGTGGAGGAAAGGAGCGATGCTACAATCCAAGTGACTGGCTGCACAGAGATAAAAATAGTATGTAACAACACATCCACTGAGACGTGATTTATTGAATAAATGCCCATAGCAACAGGACACAATTGTAATTATTTGCATCCTTGCTAGTTGACAAATTCCAGGTGTGGCTTTTGTGATATTCTCCCTCCCCACCCCTAAACCTATAAAAACTGTGGTTGAACACGTAGTAAAATTGAATTTGTTTTCAAGGAAAAGAAAAGAAGCAGTTCTTAATAGAGACCCTCTAGCATCCTCAAAATTCTGATTCTCTTATTCTCCGTATGTCTATTTCTGTCAAAATTAACAAAACAAACAATTTCACAGAGATGTTTGTAATTGTGGGATGTCAATATGACACAACCAAAAAGGAAAAATGGGAAAAAAGACTTGAACAGAAACTTCAGTGAAGAGGACTCAACATTTGTCATTGGAGAAGTTCAGTTTAACAAGACCATGCAACACCACTACACTCCCACTAGAAATGCTAAAATTTTAAAAGCAAAGATGTGACATAACTACAATTCTCATATGTTTCTGATGGGAGCAAAATGTAACACAGTCACTTTGAAAAATAATAAAAATACTGCCTATGAAAGCTGAATATGTACATCCCCTTTATCCCAACAATTCTGCTTCTGAGTACATACTCAACAGAGTGTGTGCTTATATTCCCCAAAAGACTGGTACTGAAATAGCCACTTCAGCATTATCTCTAATAGTCAAACACTGCAGCCACCCAAATGTTCAGTAGGTGAATGAATAAATAAATTTTGACATATTTATACAATAAAACAATTGTGTGATTTAATTTATGTTGGGTAGAAAATACGCAAAACTAATGTACACTTTTAGACATGAAGATAGGTTATTCTTTCATTGCAGGCAGTAGTTAATGACTGCAAGAGGGCATGAGGGTGTCCTTTAAATTTCTAGTAATATTGTGTTTCTTAATCAGGGTTTTAGTTATACAGGCTGTATATACAGGTGTAGTCTGTTTATTTTATTAAACTGTAAGGTTAGGATAGGCACACCCATGTATATATATTCAAATTTCAATAAAAAATAAGTCAAAACTATTATTATATATTTCTTAATTTGTTTTCTGCAAAATTTCTGAGACCAAAGTTTGATTTTAGAAGAGTACAATTCATACCCATTTGCTTTTAAAAATTGCTCTCTTATTTATTTGTTTTAAATGATGAATAAAAGTTATATATATTTATGGTGTACAACCATAAATATGATATATGTGTAAATCAAGCTAATTGACATATGCATTACCTCACATACTTTTTTTTTGTGGTGAGAACACAAAATCCATTATTTTTACAATTTTCAAGTATACTATACATTGTTATAACTGTAGAAACCATGCTGTACAATGGATTGTACCCATTTTCTTTTATTTTCCAAAGTAAAAGCAATATAGAATTAAGAAGATTTAAAGTTTAATAAAGCTTTTTATTCATCTTTATTAATCCAATAAAGACCTAATTACATGTATCTTCTATAAATCATGTAGCAAGGGGCTACTCACAATTTTTACGTCAAAACCACTGCATCAATCACCATTTCAAAATTTGCTAACACTTTTGCTTAGTAAAGAAAGTAATTTCAAGTGAATTAAGCCATCAAGATAAAGCTGGTGGTAGAATTGGAAATACTTGCATTTTTCCACTTCCCCCTTTTAAAATGGAAGTTTCTGTGTCTGTCTCTCCACCCTCAACCCCTTTTTTAAGATGAAGGAAGTTAAACAGGAGTGACATTCAAGTGCAATTTGTTAGTAAATGAGAAAACTAGGACTTGAACCCAGTTTCATTTTATATCGTGGACAATCATAATTACATGTTCTTAACACATATAACTTTTCCTTAACTATATGGTTTGACTACATAAAAACAAAGCACAGTTAATATTTGATTATATTATATATTATACTCTTTAGGCTCAGATTATTTGTAATTTCAGTAGTACAAACAAATCTAAACTCTCTGGATTATTCAAGGCCATGTAAATGTTAGACTATGCATTAACTCAGTAAAGAAATAAAGATGGTACAAAATATCTAAAACTTAAAAGATATCAGAATGAGCCTTAAAGTAAATTCAGCTATAGGTTCATTGACAACTAGGAAATAGAATAGAAACTGAATATAAACTATTGGAATAATTATTTTCTCTCTCTCCTTGAGGGCAGAGATTGAAAAAGACACATTGCACTATTTCAAGTGGTAATCTGGTATAGTATCTTAGATACATATGCCAAAAAATTATTGTCCAGACTAAAGTAAAAGAGATTGTGTGTGAAAGTACATCTATGTTTGTATTTACTAGCAGATTACCTGAAATATCAATCTCATTTTGCTCAATGTTTATAACTTCAGTATATTTGTTTAAGAGACTAAACTAGTGACATTGGGAGCAATGATAAATTTGATGACTTTGGGAAATTTTTTTATGATAGGTTTTATGAGGTAAATGCAGGTTTTATGAAGTGCTTAACTTTTGAAAACACTTCTCAATGTTTTCTTTGCCTGTAATGCACAATTAATTAAGAATTCAAGCCAATGCACTGCCCTTGTGTATACAGCATATGTTGTAAATGGCTTTTGGCTGGCTTTGCTGAACAAATTTATAAAGTTGTTGCAGTCTATTTTCTTTGCCAAAATAGGAAATAAATAATGCTTCTGTAGTGTTATTTTAAGGACATCGTTTAAAGTTAGTTCTACTCCTAATGGAAAATCTTTGCATTGCAACAGCAGCAGCATTGAGATAAGGCTAAATATATCAAGTGAAAGCATCAAGATGACTCTGTGAAGCATTTAAAAACAAAAAAGAAATGTATTTTTGGAAATAGCTTTATTAAAGTTTACTCTGTGGGGAAATAACCAGCTGGTAAGAAAATGGAGAGATATAATTAACAAATGTCATAAATTATTATGTGATATAGAGGTTAAATGCTATTTGCATAAATCAAGGATATATAACCTTTTAACTCAAGCCAAACCCCCAAATTTTAAGTCAACACAAATTAAAACTTGATTATAGTTACAAATGCACTAACAAGGGTAAAGAAGCAAAGTGTTTTCTTTTTTCTTTTTTTTTCTATTGTCTATCATGAGGAAACATTTTTGAACTCTGTTCTCTATTAGTAAATATAGGTGAGTTCAATATCACATTGGTAGGTACAGTGGCTTTGGCCTAAGAAGAGAAGACAAGTCCAGGCATATCAATCAACGTTTCAAAACATGCCAACCATGAAAAATAGGGTACTAATATTTGACCCATTTGGATGTACAGGAATAATTATAAAATAAATTGAGGATATGTATATAAAAATGCTTGTAGTAAAGTGCTATAAAAGATAGGAGTAGCAGAATAAGAACTGAGTGACTCAGACCTTGGGAAAGTATATTCTCCTAGGTCTTAAAAAAATTAACTTCATAGAAGAATAATTTACCTACAATAAAATTCACAGATTTAAGTGACCCTATCCAAATCAAAATGTAGAGCATTTCCATTTTTGCAGTTGATGACCTAACCCCCACCTCCTCCCCAGGCTATTGCTGATGTGATTTATATCACCATAAGCTCATTTTGCCTGTTGAAGAATTTCCTATAAAAGGAACCATCCAGTTTATGCTCTTCTATGTCTAGCTTCTTCCACTCAGCATAATGCTGGTGAGATTCAACTGTGTTGTAATATCAGAAGTTTGTTCATTTTTATTTCTGAGTTGATTTCTACTGTATAAATATACCACATTTTTAATACAGTCTTGTTGAAGGATATTTGTGTTGTTTCCAGTTTTTTTGACTATTGTGAATGAAACTTTTATGAACATTTATATAGAAGTCTGTTTTCCTTTCTCTTAGGTAAATATCCAGGAATAAAATTACTGTGTCAACTACCTAGCATTTACTCGTGAGAAAGGAAAACATGTCCACACACACAATTTCCTTGCTAATGTTCATAGTACCCACATTATTTATTAGCTGCTATGAACATTAGCCTCTTGGTTAGAGGATGAGATTGAATATTAATGGATGGGGCAGGTATTCTCTTTTCTTGTTGAGGGGATCGATGATTCTATAGTCAAATATCCTTTGCACTAGTTAATCCTAGGGAGAGTAATGAGACTGATAGGATAGAGGGAGGGATTTATGCCTGTCTGGGGTTTTCAAATATTAACTTAGGCTCTGAGTCATGAAAGCTGGCATGTGTCTGGACTGAGGGTGTTAAAAGAAACACTAAGCTGTAATGATTGCATTGATGTGGAGGTAGACTGGGCAGAATCAGCAGCATAATCAGGCTCCTTTTCCTAGAGTGGCAGTGGCTATGGCAGCAGTAGCTCAGTTATCAACTTTGAGTTCTGAGGCACAAGAGGAAGCACAGGGAGTGCTGATCAGCAGACGACAGATCTGCCTAGTACAGCAGTTGCGCTACAGGGGTCGGTAAGCAGCAAAGACTGTGGGAATAAAGAAATCCATTCAGAGTACAGCATGGGTTCTTAATGCTACTTGTCAATCCTTTTCTTTATTCATTGCTTGTTAAATTCTTATTGCATTTCCTCATGGCAGCTGTTTTAGATTTTCTACGAGTTTAACCTCCAATCTCATCACATCTCCCTCTCTCTCAGCATATAAGCCTCGCTTCTCCTGGACATGTCATTCCACGTGAGCTCTTGCATGTTTTTTCCTCTCGTCCTTAGATATCTTGCCACCATTCCATCCCCATAACCTCATATTCCTCTTTATCTTCAATCCTTCTTCTTTTTTTTTTTTTTTTTTTTTTTTTTTTTTTGTAGGGGATTAGTATCTGGTGAGTAGGCCTTGGAGGCTCACAATCTAATAATGTGGATATAAAAATTACATATGTTCTCATTTTGTTGCCATTGATTAAAGACAACAATGGAAATAGGTTTTGTTTCTGTTGATTTAAGTAAAACATATGTTTAGGGATTATGATATAAGACCTTGCAAACATTAAGTTAAAACAAATCAATTCCGGACATATTATTGTGGAATAAATATACTAGATCCATTCAGTTTTGGAAACTCTGAAAATTAGTGGTATAAGTAAAGTCTGTTGAAATATTTCTACAATACAGGCTTGGATAATTATATAAGGTTGTATCCACTTGTTTCAAAGGTTATTTCCTTTGCTCTAGGTACTCCATCATACTAATAAAAATACTATAGATTGCCCACTCATCACTGGAACTAATGCTTCCTCTGGAAAAGTCTAGGAATTTTCTCCTATGTTTCTTGGTCTTCAGGGATCTTTCCACATTTCTCAATTAGGAACTTCAGTTATAATTATTGCTTATGATTTTAGTAGAATTGAAGTCAAAGTATTGCAAGACAGACATTACAGTTTTAAATTTTGAGTAGGTCTTAACCATGCTATTACACCCACAAGGTAACTGAGAATAAGAAATTCACTCCTAGGCATATCTAAACTGGCATGCTAAATTACAGATGTGGAATCTAAAAAGAACATGGTTCCATCCTTTTCCTTTAAGCAGGTATAATTTAATTTTAATTTTGGCTTTTCTCCTGTCATATAAAGATCGCCATGCCTTGGAATTGTAACGTCTCCACTGTAATTATAACTGGTGCATTTGAAATCACAAAACTATAACAAAGAGCATCCTTCTAAATGCCTCTGTAGAGTATAGGTTATCACTGGCCATGAGAGCTTACCTCCCACTCTCAACAATGTTCCATGAATAACGAAAAATGATCCTCTAATATCTGGCTGCTGCAACAACTTGTAGACACAGGTATTTTTATATTTTTGACTCAGGTTTGAGAACTGGCCAGAAATCTGTACTCAAAGCAAAGTACTTTCTTTCTAATTGCTACTTGCCAGATACGATTGTCTGCATCTCTTATGAAGGTCCACCTCTGTGCTACATTTAAAATATACTTAAATCTTCCTCTTTTATCTGTACATATACCTCTTCCACTCACATTATATATGTTCCTTGAATATCAATCTTTCACATGGTAACAAGAAAATAACTTTGTATGCTATGATCATCTTGAACTCCTTACTAGACATAAAAAAATCTCCCATATTTTATATCAATTGTTAACTTCCTAAGTAAGGAAAGTTAGGATGTGGTTTTACATTCCCATTTCTATTAAAAGTAGATGCCATGTCAAACCTATGGATCTGATTCATTAATTATATTTCTTAGCTGACGTTTGCTTCTTATTGTCCTAATTTCAGTTTTATAAAAAGTCTTTTAGTCTGTTTTGTGCTGCTATAACAGAATGCCTGAGACCAAGTAATTTATAAAGAACAGAGATTTATTTCTTACAGTTTTGGAGGCTGGGAAGTTCAAAGTCAAGGGGCTGACATATGCTGAGGGCCTTCTTGCTACATCGTCTCATGATGGAAGGCAGAAGAGCAAGTAAGCATGACAAGAGAGAGAGGAGAAGGGGGCTGAACTCATCCCCTTATCAGGAACCTATTCCTGAGATAACTAACCCTCTCTCTCAATAACAGCATTAATCCATTCAGGAAGGCAGACCCCTCATGACCTAAAGCCTCTTAAATGTCCCACTTCTAAACACAGTTGCACTGGAGATTAAGTTTCCAAAACAGGAATTTTGGGGACACATTCATAGCATGAAAATTTGAATTTTCTGATAATATGTTGAAGCTGAAGGAAAAAATAAAAGTCTCAGAGTTCCAAATGTTACATGTAGATTATAAAAAGTGTTTCTTGGGCATCTGGAAACTGAAAACAATACTCAGTATCAATGTCAGAGGTATAGTCAGACCCTTGGAGAAGTGGAGACCATGAGGATATATGACACTACTCTGATGTTTCCATAGAGAGAATCTGTGATTTTTGTACAGCTTTCTTTCCAAACTTAAAAAAGAAATAGTTAAAATATACAAATTACTTCAGATATTTCACCAGTATTCTGATCACTTTGAAGAGAATTAATAAGGTTAGGCATCTTACAGTAAATTATTTCTCATCAGAAATAAAATTGTTATGAAGTCTAATGTACTTTTGAAAATGAGGAAAATAAAAAGTCTTGTAAATCTTGCAGTAGTGTGGAAGACTCTTCAATGTCCCACCTTACATCTTCCAGTTAATCTCCAAAATTGCTGAAATGAGCTCTTTCCCCATCAGATCAAAAAGTGCGTAACATGAAGGTGGCTGGTCCTTCTCCTGCCTCCATAGATTGACAGAGGAAGTTAATTACTCTGGAATGTTCTTTCCAGTCCCATCCTCCTCACATACCCTCAGTCCTAACCTGGATTCTCTGAAGTTCCCTTTACAAGTCAGAGAAATGTGTTCCTTCTCTTCTTTTTTTTCTTCTTTTACAACTTCCTAGGTTAAGATCTACCATAGTACATCTCTCATTGCACAGTAACTGTTCAAGGGCTGTCCATCTTAGAAGGCTGAAAAAAACTTTGATGCAAAGCTAGATCTTCTTTGCATCTGAATCTCCAATACCTCTGTCATGTTCCTGACACATAGTAGATAAACAGTAATCACTGGTTGAATAAATGAAATTATACCACTGATGCTGCACAGGCTATAGATGTAAAAGAAAAAAAATAAAAATAAAAAATTGAGACTGTCTTCAGGGCTAGAAGTTCAAATTTATGTTATTTTATAAACCTTGGATCAATTATGTTATTTTATAAACCTTGGATCAATCTGAAGAACTCTTTGGTGTTAGCTTGATTCAGAATGTTACTAAGCTATGAGTTATTAATTTAATACCAGATTGCAAGGGAGTGATAAGATGATCTGATCTATGAATATGAAATCTCACTTAGCAACATTGTGAAAAGGGAGAAATGGAGAGATCACACACTTCACAATGATGTCATACTATCTCAAATCCACATATCAAAGAAATTTGTCACACCACATGACCCTCCCTTTTCTGATAACACATACCAGAAGCTTGGTGACACCTTGAAAATATTTGTTCCTTTAGGAATGAGGTGAAATGTCCTGGCTTTTTAACTTATTTTAATGGATCTTCAAATGTAAGTCATAGAGCAATAACTGAAAATCTATATTTTAAGACAGCAAATTCCAAACATAAGCTTTAAAGTAAGACTAGAATATTTTATAAGTACTAGAGAAGATATAATATCAAATGGAATCAACATCTTTAAACTTATTTTTCCTCTGAAAACATTACACCCATGTAGTTAGATAAAGATACAAATATAGATATATACATATGGATACATATCTAAATTTTCATTTGAAAGTATTTGGACATAATTTGATTAACTGTTACAAAACAAAAAAGCATGATTTCCAGAATTAATTGTGAGAAAACGTTTGTGATTCAGTGTTCATTCATTCATAAAATATTTATGGGAAAATAAAGACATACCTTTGAATGTGGCTGAGAAATTAATACCCAGCTCAGAATATAGCTAAGGAATGTCAGCCAAAAAAATCATTGAAGGCATTATTTAAAATTATTGAAAATAAACAAATACGTCCTTTTAAAACAATGATCTACAAAAGGAAAACTAATAAAAACTTAAAAATACTCCCATTTTCTCCAAAATCACTGTATTTAAATTTATTTTTCAATCGGTACAAATTTATATTGTTTATATTGTAATAGAAACATTAAAACAAAAAAGATACTTAAGTAAACCAATATGTTTTGCTTTTTAATAACTTGGAAAAATACCTGGAATTTTTATAGAAGGTTTGGTTAAGACCACTGAACAATTAAATGAGATTAACCTGAGATAATCATTCCCTTCAAATAGAAAGATGAGCTGCCTTAAAACTGAAGGAGACAATAATAATAAAAGAAGTGCCTCATGTTGAATTTAGGAGGGCAGCTGAATGAGATGATGCAGGGTGCTGTGTGTGTTTACCAACTGGCCCCAATCTGAAACCTGGGATAAAGAGAAATCCCAATGGTAGCAAAACGCATTCAGAGTAAAGGCATGATACGTAATAAGGAAAATATTAGACCGAAGATCAAAGACAAAATACAACATAAATAAATAAATAAATAATAAATAAGCAAAGCACGAGGGAGATGTACTTTACCAAAATAGGCATATCACTGCATTTCATGCCTAAGCCCTGAGACATGAGGAAGAGAGAGAAGATGAAAGCGGTACAGAAGGCCTGGTGACTGGAAAAGTTACATACCACTAGGACTGTCCTTTTCAACTCTGCACACAATATAAGAAGAAATCTTATCTTCAACAAACCCCGCAGAGAGACTAGGAATACTGGAAAGCTTTGGGCTTTTACTCTCTCGGGTGTTACTACAGCAAGACGAAGGGGTGGCTAACACATTTCCATAGGGACAAATCACACACATGCATACACACACGCACACGCTCTTGGAAATTGAGAACTGATTAGATCCTCCTATTCAAACAAATTTTAAGGGCAGAAATTTTGACCTAAAAATCAAGAATAAAATCATTACCCTTAGAGAAACAAAATGTTACCACTTGAACTAAGTACACTATGAATATTTTTTAGGAATTGTGTCTGACATGAAATATGCATGATCTACCCCTGTCAACCACTTCAACCTTTCTAAAATAAAAACAAACAGTAGTATCCTGGTTTTTGTGATTTCACTTCTTTCTATCTCATTTATTTGTGGACAACTAACTTCAGTGCCATTTCAACCCTTATTTTGTATATGAATTTTGTTAAGAAAATGTCAGCTTCTCAGTTTCCATATGCCAATGTTTTGCCCTATTCCAGACACAGCATTTCAAGTCTTGGACTTTTCATCCATTACTCTTTTGAAACTACTCTAGCCAAGGTTATCTACAACATCTTTGTCACTGAAGGCAAAAGATACATTATGCTTTTTACCAAACTTTTAAAGCACATTGCCTGGTGTCTAATTTAATTGTCCAGAGAGCACATTATTTTGGCTTATGCGGAACTTTACCTAGATTTTCTACTACAATTCTTTCACCTGCTCTCTAATCTCAGAATATCCTTGTTCATTGGTATTCTATGATTTCACATCGCTCTTTGTATACTCCCCCTGGTTGGCTTCATCTGGACCAGATTTTCCAATTAGTTACATTCTTATGACTCCATCTGGCATTTATTTCACAATGGAAATTGGCCGTCAATGTCAATATCTAAGCTTACGAAATACAATTCTTTTTAATACTTGGTTGCATTTTTAAGTCACTTGAGTCCATGCATAATAAAAACGGTGATTTAAATGTGTGGAAAATGGATTGTTCAATATATAGGACATTCAGCAATCCACCGAAAATAATAGACATAGATTTCTAAGTCAGACCATACATAAAAATACATCTCATATGGATTGATTGAACATTAAAAATATTATGTTATGAGCGTTGTATCAAAAAGATAAGGCTAAAATCCAATTTTTTATGGGTAATGAAAGAAAGAGGATTAGTTTTTACAACCTCAATAAAAACACTATTTACTTTTAGATTGAGTAGCTTAAATTAGTAGTTTTAAAGCTCTGACACAAATAGGCATTATTTACCTTATTGAAATGTGTAATTTTAAAAATACTAAGAGGATTCATTTGTTTGACACTCTTTTGTTTTAACAGAATCATAAAAATGTGTTTGAATGGCTAATTATATGTTACTTTTAAAAATTCAAAGAAATATGTGACCCAACACTTACAGTAAATACATGTAATAAATGCTTTAATGTTACATGTCAACAATAAAACCTTTTTAAAACATAAATCTCCTATAAATAAGCAGATTACTTTAAAAAGTTATGACCATAATCATGTTCAATGCATATCTTCCCATTAAACACATTAGTGGAAAGAAAATGTTCTTTAATATTCTCTGGAAGTAGAATGTTTCAAACATTGTTGACCTTGACATCCTTTGTAGCAACAAAACCTTCATAAGAGAACCAGTGAGTAAGAAGACAGATAGAAGTAAAATTGCCTTGGTTAAAGTGAGCTTAAGGGTTAGACAACTCTAAATATGGAGTGATATGTAAAGTACATCTGAAGAAACTCGAAGCTCTGTGCAGTGCAGTTTTGTTTTGGAGCTGATCATTTAATATCCCAAATTAATCATACTCTGATATTCTAACAGAACATTAGTTAATTTTATACATCCCACTAATAGCTTTAATACATTACCTGTTCTCTGTATTTATATTTTCATTCATTAATATTAAATAGGAACATTCAGTCCAGCAAGAGAGCCAGCCATTGCCTGGGATCCTGAGACAGAGCGGGGCCAGCCTCGTTCCTGCCCACAACCAGATCCTAGAATGTACTTATTAAGCACGTGTGTCTCTTTGGGGTGTGTGACTTATCTGCTCACGTCCTTCACCAAATTTCTGCTTAGATTTTTCTAATTCTAATTCATTTTTAAGAGTTCTTTTTGCAATAACAATATTAATCTTTCTGTATTTAAAAAAAATGTAGAGAGTAGAATAATGGTTACCAGAGGCTGGGATGGGTGGGGTGGGGGAGATGATTATGGACGGGCTAATGGGGACAAAAAAACCATGCTATCTACCCTAAGTGAATCATTGTGTAGGATATTCATGTACTGAAACAACACACTGTACCCCACAAAAATAAATATAAATAAAATTGAATTAAAAAATAGTAAATAAGTTTTGCTTTTCACTGGGTAGTCTATACCATCTAAGTATCACTAATCATTTTAATATTATGTAATATTTATATGTAATTAATTATATTTTGTGATATAAAATTGTAACCAGGAAGAAAGTGTACTAAATACAGTAAGAGGTTACATTTTAAAAATATAATTGGCATTATAGAATTGAAAAGGATGCATATTTTAAAACTTTTGGTGCATTTTGCCCTGTTGGAAGCTTGTGACCTTTTTCATAGCCATAAATCATGAACAAGAATACACCAGAACTATACTATGTATTTTGACATATTTTTAAATGACATTTAACCAATCTATTTTTTTTCTTAATATGCAGCAAATTACTGGGTGAAGACTTTTTCATGTTTGTTGATATTTGTATTCTTTTCTTTCTGAATCAACCACTTTTCTTTACAGTAATGGGTTTTCTAACATAGAATTGCCTAATATTCCTAATAAACCTTACTGGTTATTCCTTATTATTATTTCCAGCATTTTATTTGTTGATAGTTTATTTAGCAGTTTTTGCATTTATTGTCATTCTTGAGATCAGTCTGTAAATTTTGTAAGTTGTTATGTTTTCTTGATCATGATTTTGGGTTATGTTTGTATTACCAGATAAAATCATACTAGCTGCTATAAAAAACAACCATGGAATTTCAAGGACTTAGTCTTGCCTAAACAAAGTCAATATGCAAGTGTTCCTGGTCCAAAGGCTATACTGGACAGCTCCCTCCAAATTCACGGATTTGGATTCCTTCCATTCTTTGGTGTTATCCTCTATAATTTGGCCTTTAGGTTTGACACATAGGAAATGACACAGCATTAGTAATTGTGCAAGGAAGTTTTGGCAGACATGAGAAAACATACATCTGTTTAAATACCCTTGGCTAAATCAGCAACATTACCCAATGCAACTTCAAGAGAGTGGTGGAATACAAGTTTTCTCTATGTCCAGAAAAGGAAACAAGATCAGTGAGCATATAAATAATATCTAGTTTTTTGATTAACCTTTTTTCATATATTGAATTGGGAAATGAGTTGAAGAGTTTAAACATCATAATAATTATACAATTTTGTACCTACATTGAACCTAAGACATTACTGACAAACAATTTTTTCTATGTCTGCTCATTTTTTCTCTAGGTTCTTGGGGCAATATTGAAAATGTGTCTTTCCATGGACTTATTTCTATCAGAGTTAAACTTTTCTTTCTTTGCATAGAGATATATTTTTTAAATTTTGAATTTTCACTTTTATATTATTTTCCCTTTTTTTTCTTTTTAACTTTTTGAGTTATGTCATTTTTATTCCACTGATTTCTTTTTTAATATTTCCACTAAAATTAGATTTAGAAATAATTATTCTACCTTTCAATTTTTTAAACACTATAATTCTCCCTTACATTCTGTTAGTTTTAGTTTTTGTTGACATGAATAATTTGAATATTATAGAGTAATTTTAGATACAGAAGCTTAGAAATCATCAAGGCTAACACTACAGTTTTGTAGATGAACATACTGAAACTCAAATAACTAGGACATCTACTCAAATCATAAGGATAGTAACTGAAGAAAACTGTTAATAATTAGCTACCTCCCTTTGTACTTAGAAGCCTTGAAATATTAACAATTGGCTAAACATCTGAAATACGGCTGGCACTATTTAGAAATATATTACATTTAGATTTTTTAAAAAAATCAGTATCATCCTTAAATACTTTGTGGAACTTGTAACATCTTATCACCAAATATCCAGTTTAACACTTTAATTTTAAATATGATAGTGTAAACATAGATTTAGACTATGGAATCTTAATAGCAACTTATTTCAATTATATTAATTTTATTTTCTACCTTAAAAATGAGTTTCCTTTTCTTAGGACTGAAAATAGAAACCTATAGTCTTCCTTGCTACTTGTGGTCAAAGTTAAAACAGTTTCTGGTTCATGGCTTAAACCCAGATCGCCAGGGATATAAAATGAATGTTTAAATGATTGTATGGTGTCTTTTTTTCCTCATGGTCTACATATCATCTGCTGATACTGACACTTCTAGTATAACTATTTTATCATTACAAAAAAAATGATAAATACTGAGTCTATTTATTTATTGATGTTAATCAGGCATTTTGATTAATGAAGTCTTCCAGTATATTAATAAATTGTTTGCTAGGAATCTGACAAATCATTATTCGGCATCTGTTAAGTAACTAGGGAATCATTTGTAGTATTCTACAATAGTAGTTTTTAGATAGTCTAGACATAGCCTTAGACAATTTATAAGTGACTCAAGAATTTTTCCAAATATAATGTATTAATTTAGTATTTTTAAAATGATTATAATTTGTTGCATTATATAGAGCATTAAGATCAAGTATTTTATTTTATTTTCTAATTTTTATACTATAAATATCTTTATTACCTCAGAGAAAATTCTTTAATGCAATGTTACTAGAGGAATGATGATGATTATTTATCTATAAATAACATAGAACTTATTGTACACATTAAAGAGCAAAATTCAGTGTCTCTTAACATGTGATTAAGTGGTATTAGTGAATGGAATACAGCTACACATTCTAAGGAAGAAGAAAGATGTTATTGTATTGCCAAATAAGTTATTTGAGCTCTGTGAATCAAATTAATGTTCCAGATGAGTATCTATAAATACAACTATGTATAAACTCTTCCTGCAAATTGCTTTTATGCAACTACAAAAATATATCAATTTTAATGTAAAAGCAAATACAGTTAAGAAAAATAAACTAACACACAATAAAATAAATTAACACATTAAGTCATACGGCAAGTGTTGTTTTGATAAAACTAAACTTCTATGCCCAAAGCAGAAGTGCTTTGGAGTCTGCCCTCACACCAACATGTGCTGTGTAAAAATTCAATTTTCATGTTACTTTTTACTTATTTGAACTACCCAAGGGGTATGGACCCAAATTAGAGAAACAAAGCAGGAAGAATAAAAATTTCGACATGTAGAAAGCAGGGAATTTCGATATTATAAGGAAAATGGAAGGAGAGGTAGTACTGCCACGATGAGATTTAGTTTTATTTTGATTTTTAGTAATTGAATAGACTTCCCTATGCTCGTATATGTGGTCAGTCTAATGAGTAAATTAATAAATGCTTATGACTCATACTACGGACAAATATAAAATATTAAAGCAATGAGCAAAGTGACAAATTATAGATATGTTTACTGTTCTCAGGCTAATTTTAAAATAAATATTTATGTGATAAAAGCTTTAAATCAGTATATTAAAATAACTAAAAATTTAGAAAGAAATGAATATAATTGCTGGCATAAATTAATTAATAGCCAAATAAAAATGGCTGTTTATTAGGACATATGAAAATAAGTGAATGAAATTAGAAATTTATTTCAACCTTTAATCTAAATGATGTGTAAAAATTCTAGCTGTGTGTTAATTATTTAAGTAATGATTTGTAAAGGAAATTGCATGAAAGTCAAAACGAAGCAGAAATTAGCCATAATTCAATCATTTTTTATTACAGAGAGGCTCCCCCAGTTAAAAAACAATTAGTCTCTGAAAGGCTAAGTATAACACAGCTTCAAAAACCCAAAGTGACATTATACAGCAACAGCTGACATAATCTGGATGTCCATAATGACTAAGTTTTGTTGTTTTTTTCTAATTAGTTGAAAATTGGTAAATAAAGGAAATTAGGTATGTAAAGAAATAGAAATTCATCCTTTGCACCTCCAATCTCATGATTTTAAGATAGTCTAAGATGGTTATAATATATTTACTAAAAGTTTGATATATATATTTATGCATGTATATCCTTATCTATGGGTTCCACATCATAAATTCAACTAACCATGGAAGGAAATAAAACCATGGATGGTTGCTTCTGTACTAAACATGTACAGACTTTTTGTCTCGTCATTATTCCCTAATCAATACAGTATCACAACTATTTACATAGTGTTTACATTGTATTAGGTATTATAAGTAATCTAGAGATGATATAAAGTATAAGAAAATATGCAAAAGTTATCTGCTAATACTATGCTATTTTATATAAGGGACCTGAACATTCATTGATTTTGGTATCTGCAGGGGGTTCTGGAATCAATCCACCATGGATACTGAGGGACAACTGCATTTACATATACAATGATATGTTTATATGTATATTTAAATATATATTACTATACTTATTTTTTCAAACTTTACAATAGAAGCATTTCAAAAACTAATCTGATAAAAGGAGCTTAGTGGTCAAGTAATACAAATTAGCTTTGCTACTTTTCAACAATAATTATTTTAATTTGTACCCTACTGTATTGTTTGTAGCTCTTATGAGAAACCAATGAGAAACAATTCCCATACAGCAGTATTTTTTCAATGTTACAAATAGCTGCTGTCACTACCTTTAAAAGTTCAGACGTGAAGGTGATTCATAAAAATCAATATCAGCTAAACTTATGCAAATTAATTATTTTCAAGAAAGTCCAATGAGACCTTCAGAAATTCTAGGATCTACATCTTGATTACCCATATGAGGATCATTTTTATATTTTAAAAAACCCTACTTCAGATAGTCTGTTTTTCCTTTCCACTGATTCCTTGTGTTTGAGAGAGTTTAGAATGGCACTCCATCTTAGCTATTTTTCACATCCTTAGTGAGAGGATTTTCAGTGAGTATTAATTGCTATTAGATGATTATCTAGTCAACACATTACCTAATAAAGAACTGGATATTGTTCAACACCCATACATCCTATTTGTCCCTAAGAGAAAAAAAAAAATAGAAGCACATTTTACTTAATATCAAAGTATGTTAAAAGTGTATCCAAATCACTTTTAGGGCAACACAGTTTCTTATATTTGCAGGTAGGGACCATAGGCCAGTTACTTACCTCTTTAACGCCTCTCTATTCTTTCACTTTTTAAATCCACCCACAGTATAGACTATTATTGAAAGGGATGGCTCAGAGTCGCAAAGAATTACACCGAGAGACAGATACTCAGCCAGAATGTATATTGGACGGCGTCAGGGGCCAGCGGGTGGTCTGCCCTCTCAAAGTGGGAGCAGCCACATGCAGAACTAAGGAGGGCTTTATATATCCTAATAGTTTGAGCTGTCTCATTGTCATTGGACAAGAGGGCCAAGTGAGAGTTTAAGCTGAGCTGGGACTTTCCTATAGGTGGGGAAAATTGCACACATGGGAAGGTGATGTGGCAGTGAGGGAGAAGGGGACGAGGGGGGAGTCTTTTGTGGTTCTCCGAAAATGTGAAACTTTCCACAGCCATTTTGGGTGTTCTTCCTGTCCACCTGCTGCCATTTTAGACTGACATTGGTCATAACATAATCGGCTAACAATTATAATCTGGTTTCTCTCTCACTCTCTAAACAACTAATTCCTACCAACTCTAACTCTGAAGGATTTCTATGCCCAGTCTTTTCTGACTTGTCATACTGTCACTGCATACACTATTCCTTGCTTTAATTATTTCAGCGTATAGCATGATAACATCTTAAAACATACTCATGTACTTTCTTTTTGACACTTTTTTGTTTTGTCCTTTCACCTATTCAGAAAAAGCATCCATTAACTCTGGAAGATTCAGGATTTTATAGCAGAGATAATGAAAGTAAAGCTTCAGAGCTTGAATGCCAAATGACGCTCCTGAAACCATAGTTATGAAAATCAAACATTGTAGGAGACAGTAAAGTCTGTTTTACAACACTCTGTGTGTATCAGGAACAACTAAAATAAAAACCCACTATTCCTCTTTCCTCTTGTTTTTCTGTGTGAAATTTTGCAACACTTTTCCAGAGAAAACACTAGGAGAAAGGAAACTTCAGCCCTTCTCCTATTCTCTTTTAATCCACACTTCTGCCAGAAGGAGGTTCTACTTATCTGAGTGGGGATTTGGGGGAAATGACCTAAATAGGTGTGACTAAAAGCCTATTTTTCTAAGTTTTGTCTCCTTTTAGAGGTTAAACCAATGGGCAGTCTCAACCAATGGGCCAGCTCCACTCTTCCTGGGATAAGGCCTGGTGTTCTGGGAAGGCAAGTTTAATTAAGAGCGTGAATCAGTAGGGAACCTACTTCTGGCAATATCAGAAATAAAGCTGATGTGTGACCACCATTTGGCTGAGTGTTGGACCTATTTTTTGGTGGATTCTGAAGGACAATGCAAGAGAAACCACTGTTGTCTGACACTATCACTTAATTTGGGAAATTTCAAGAAGGCATCTGTGGATCAAAGAAACATTTGGAAAGATTAAACTTTCATGTGGTATGGCAGAATCATAAGCTTTAGTGCAGTGTTTTAATAAACTTAGGACCTGCAAAATTTTGAACTGTTTGATAATTCTAATAATTAATAACTATTTATAATTATTATATATAAGGGGGCAGATGTGTCACTTTCCCTGGGGAATGTACTTAGAACTCTAAGGTCACGTCTGGGAAAGTGAGTTAGAATAAAGAGGGTACAAAGAGAACTCTAACACCCTCAGTTCCTGCCTGGATAAATGTTACCTTGCTGAGAGAATCCTCCCATATGGAATTACACAATTTATTGAGGTAAAAGCAAACATAATATATATAAGTATTTGATTCATTTAATCGACTCTTCTGAGAGAACCCAGAATTACTTGACTTTTGTCTCTAACTATGGGGCAACGTATAAGACAAGTGTAGAAAAATATGTTAGAAAGATAAATGGGGAACAGAAGAAAAGAGAAAAATCCTGCAAAGAGTAGATATTCAGCATATAGCAGCAAAGAAAAGAGACAAACTTAAGAGTCAAGTTAAGAATATTAAAAAAAATAAGCAGAGCCTAATTGAAAGTAAGGAAGCAGGAAAAGAGATAAATAAAATACCGGAGGCCACCCCACTGCTACCAAGAATGATGTGGCAGAAGAAAACATGTCTGCTGCCACTGAAGAAGCACAAATTATTGAAGGCCTAGAAAATTCAAACGTTTGAGCCAGGCGGAGGGTTTTCTGAAGAAAGGACTACAAAGTGTCCTAGGCACAGGGACTTCAGAAACACGAGGGGCAGGTTCTTTCAGGAATCCGATCAGGATTATTACCTGGCTGAAACAAATGCAGACACACAGCAGAAAAAAGAGACGTAATTTATGCGCCATGCAGCCCAGAAAGTTCAGAGCAGAGCTGGCCTTCAAAGGAAAATACATGTATTTAATGTGCGATCTGACGAAGGATGTCTGCCTCGCACGACTCCAGGCAACTCACCCTGATGTTATATCAACTTTTAAAACTTCCAAGCAGAAAGGTGGTGAATTCTCTTCTCTGACTAGGGATGATGTATGCATAGGTGGATTTTTCTTCTGCCAGATATGAAAAATTTAGTGGCATTCTTCGCCCTATGAAATTAGATTTCCAGAAAAGTTAAATCTAAAATTTTTCTTTTTCTTTTATACTTCCTTTTGCTTTCTGTTTTTAACATGCCTCTGAGTCTCTGCTCTGATCTTTCTTCTATCCACATGCAGAAGATAAAATTAGAGCCTCATCTTATACCATATATAAAAATCAACTCAAAATAAATTAAATAATTAAATGTAAAACCTAATACTATAAAATTACTAGAAGAAAAGATAGGGAAAAATCTCCATGACATCAGTCTGTGCAATAATTGTTTTGGATATTAATCCAAAAGCACAGGCAACAACAGCAAAAAACAGACAGATGGATAGCATCAAACTAAAATACTTTTGCACAGCAAAGGAAACAATCAATAAAGTGAAGAGACAACCTATGGAATAAGAGAAAATATTTGCAAAACATGTATATGAAAAGGCATTAATATTCAAAACATATGAGGAACTCTAACAACTCAATAGTAATAAAATAAGTAACCCACTAAAAAATGGGCAAAGGATTTGAATAGACTTTTTAAAAAAAGGTATAAAAAAAGCCAACAGGCATATGAAAAAATGGTCAACATCACTAATCATTAGGAAAATCCAAATTAAAACCACAATGAGATATCCGTCACACCTGTTAGAATGGCTGTTATCAAAAAGACGAAAGATAAGTGTTGGTGAGAATGTGTAGAAAAGGGAAAACTTGTATCCTATTGGTGGGAATGTTAATTAGTCCAGCCATTATAAAAAATGGTATGGAGGTTCCTTAAAAAGCTAAAAATAGGACTATCATATGATCCAGCAATCTCACTACTTGGAATATATCCAAAGGATATAAAAACAGTATATGGAAGAGATATATGCACTCCCATGCTCATTGCAGCATTATTCCCAATAGCCAAGACATGTCTGTCAATGGATGAATGGATAAAGAAAATGTGGTACACAAAGGTGCTTCAAAAAGTTCACGGAAAAATAGAATTAAAACATAACATGATTATAGTTAATACCAATATATTGTGTAGTTGAAAATTGCTAGGAAATAGATTTTAAATGTTCTCACCACACACACACAAAGATAAGTATGTGAAGTAATGCTTAATGTTAAATAGCTTCATTTAGGCACTCCACAATGTATACAGATATCAAGACATTATATTGTATGCCATAAATACATGCCAATTTTGCTTTTCAATTAAAATGATTAGAATGAAAGGGGAAAAAAGCTGGAAAATAGTAGGAGGCACATCCATCACTTGCATTCATGTGTCCATGAAGTACCTGCCATTCCAATTACAAGGGAATAATAATAGGAATATTACTTCTATTATCCCAAACTTCTCTCCTTACTCCAATATCCACTTAAAAGAAAGCTTCCTAATGGTGAACTTGGAAAAAAACCTGAGCATTGGTGATTCAAGTCTCGTCTCTCTATGGGTTCTGATATCCTACATTAGGCATGCACCTGCTACCATTTTGTGTGGTGAATCTACTGGGAAAGTGTCTGCGTCTGCTGGGTGGGCACCTTCTGTTTGAAGTAGGAACATTTAATACAGCTAATATATTATTCTACATCTGTCTGACTACTTTATTTTTTAATCATTCAGAATCAAATAAATAAATCAATGTGGTGAATTATTATCTTCAAATGCTAACAGCAATTTATTTCCTCTATTTTCAATGCCCGATACCCTTTCTTCACCTTGCAGAGTTTATTTAGCCACCAAGACTGACTCACATGGTATTAGCTCTATGCAGACTTTTTCTGATTCCTGGCAGAGCTGATTGCTCTGTTTTAAATAACACAACTCTCTGTTGTGTACTTACCCCAGTTGCCTTCATTTGATCTGTTTCCATGTCTATGTCCCAAGAGTATATGACAAACAGCTCAAGCATAGTATTTGCCTATTTTTGTGCCCCGTCCATACAGCATTGAATGAATATTTATTAAATAGATTGAGCACACTTCGCTTTCAATGATGATCATATTCAGTCTTCTCAAAAACATAAAATTATAGTATAATTTTTAACCAAACTTTAAAAACAAAGCTTTGGAGCAAAAATTCATTTTGGTTTGATATCCACGTAGTGCTTGCTTTTCTATGTAGGGAATGATTCTTAAATTTCCTAACCTCAGTTTCTTTATCTCCACAAAGGTGATAATAATACTTACCCAATTAGTTGTTTTTAGAGCCCCAAAGAACTATGTATATAAGATGCCCACAAAGTGCCAGACATATTATGGACACTCAATAGAAGTTCACTATTACAAAACAAAATAAAAAGACACTTGTTTTAAAGAGGAAGGCATTTCCACCTCTTAGTAGCAACTTACTGATTTTTTTATTTAAAGGTATATTTTTCTTATTTATTAATAGTGAGTGGATAATTTAGCTAAACCATTCTGTGTGAAGAATGCATTCTTATTTTTCTCAATTTATATCCAGGTGATTTTAAGAATTAGAATATGATACTTAGAGATGGTAAGTTCTATTCAGGAAGTAAAAATGAATTTTTATTTGGTTATATTAAATTCACAGGAAACTTTAAAGAAATAAACAGAACTTTAAACAGCAACAACCTAGAACAAAGGAAATTACAGAAATTGTCTATTACATAACGTTAGGTGATTCAATGTGAGTATTTACAGCTTTTCCTTTTCTTGTGGCTAATACAGTGCTTCATCACACCCCTCCTCTTGCTTTAAGGTGAAAACTATGTACTCTTAACCTTCTAAGGAGAGAAAATACATTAACTGTTCCATCCTGCTGATTTCCACCTGTGAAATACCACACAACATTAGCAGTTAAGAAAGAATAGTAGAATATGACATTTGTCTTTTTAAAAAAATAAAAATTTTATGATTTTAAAACATTAAGCATACAAACTATAAATTCAGTTAAGAACTTTCTGCGTATGAGCACAAAGATATATTTAAAACATACATCAGAAGATTTTTTTTTCTGAAGAGAATGCAAACTTTATTTTATATCAAATAAAGCTTCTGTTAATTTTCAAAATATAAAATACCAAGGCTCTCTCACAGCAAATAAATAAATATCAGGAATATGCACTTTCACATCCAAGAAAAAAGAAAAGTTCAAGCAGAGGTTCGAGAATGATGTAAAATCTGAAATGAATGGCCAAAATTTTAAATTATCAATAGACAGCTCAATCTGATGGATCTCCTGAAACAAGGACAAAAAAGTACTGTTTACAAAAACATGAAAAACATTTCCAGGAAATTATCATGCAATTAGAAAAATGAAAAATGTAACCCATGGCAAATAAAAAACACAAACTATACACTGAACAGAGATAACAAAAAAGGCGATCGACCTTTGTCAAAAGGCAACCATAAAAAGTAATCAAGAAAACACCATGGACTTCTAAAAACTTTCCAAATCAGCAGCATATCCTATAGTACCATGTGTAGAAAACTGCAATTAAAGTAAAATGGTTTTTATTAATTGTGTAATATAAAACTATGAGGAAATTTTGGACTATATCTGTAAAAAGACCACAAAGTTGTCATTGAAATACACATTTCTTAAGACAATGGGCAAAGTTCCCACTTATGGGAAATGCATTCTCTTTTTTCACATGGTAAAACTGAGAAAAATTATAAAAAATGAGAAATCTTCTTAAATGCCCCAATAATGCAACTGTAATTCTTCAACTCAGAATTGAAAGAGGTTATTATTATTGAACAAATATACACAAATCTTATTGCTTGGCACCAGATTTTTCAAAAATGGAAGAATTATTAAAACTACATGCACAAAAATATTAATATTATTTTACCCCAAACTATACATTTAGAACTATTGGAAAACTTTCTGAAGAATAAAATGGAAAGGGTAGTTTTATGATCTATGACATACTTTCGTGAATGTGTTTGGTACAAAAAAACATAACCAATACTTAAAGAAAAATAATATACAAAAAAACAAATTCATGTTCCAGACAATTTAAGTATAATCAAAATATTTCTTTTTAGATGTGTCATGTTATTGGTTATTAATTAATTTGGTATTTGATACAGATATTTTTATCTATATCATTCTGCCTGTGAAGGATTCTTTTTTTTTAATTGAAAGGCTAAACCAAAATTAAGCAACCATAAGTTTTCTTGTTTATGAACACACTTACATACCTCTTTATTCTTTCAGTTCGTTAAACTGCTTATCTTGCTTCAACTTAAAACTTTGTGATGTATTTGTGAGTGAATATTTATTGTGAATTTTAAATATATACTCATATATTCAACTTTTAGTACCATTACAATATATATTTTATGAATGGTCCATTTCAAGGAAAAGGCTGCTCTCAATATAAATGACAGTCTCAGGCAAATATTTGCATATAGCTCTTCAAGCTGTATAAGCTGTGAAAACTAAAAACAGAGCCTTCATATAAAAACTGGAGAGTAGGAAGGATATTGACAATATAGCCATCATCCCCCAACCAACGTGCAGATAATGAATTTAATGGCCCACAGGGTTACAAGTTAGGCATGTTAACTTCTTTCACTTATTTATTTCTTATATATCAACTTAACAAATATTTTCATAGTGTCTGCCATGTGAAATACTGTGCTTGAAGTTGGAAATGCACTATTAAGCATAAATAGAGTGCCTCTCTGGCTCTCCTGGCATTTAAAGTCTCAAGGACACTTGGTAAATATGACAAATTTGTTTTTTGTACTCAGATCATACAGTGTTGTGGTTGATAGAGACAGACACAAGCCATTAAAATGTTGTAAATAGCAATCGCGTAACTGGCAATGAAGAAGAAATATAGAGACACTCAAACACATTATGGTGTATTATATCTCTGCTGGAATGGACTTCTTTGAGAAGATGATATTTGAATTGAGATCTGAAGGATAACTAGCAATTGTTAATTGGAATTGGTAGGTAGTCGGTACTGAAGAAGAAGAAATAGCTTGGGGAAAGACACTGGGCAGAAAGCAACAATAACAACATCAAAAACAAAACATGTGCTTGCTTGAAATTATCATAAGAGAGTATTGAAGAAGACAGGGGCCAGATCCTGCAGCACCTCATGATATATGTGAAGAAATTTTATTTTTATTGCAACTTTATTAAGAAGACACTAAACAGTTTTAAGGAGGGAAATTATATGATGCACTTATTTTTTTGTTTTGTTTTGTTTTGTTTTTTGTTTATGGAACATCACTCTGTATACACCATGGGACATAAATTACACTGTCAAAAGTATAATAAGAGTAATGGAGAAAACTTCAATGAGGGACTTATGTAATAGGTGAGGATGATGGTGTCTTAGAATCAAGTGTTGGTAAAGGAGAAAAAATCGTGGGTTCAAAGATATTTAGGAAAAAAGACAAGATTACATTGCTGATTGATACAGCATGGTGAGGACTGAACTTTGAAACATTCGTACCTTTTGCATATTCTGGAACAAGATATTAACCAATGCCTAACGTTCTCTAAGATTTTAACGCTCACCTGCTGAACAGTTTTGCATTGTCTGGAAAACTAGTTGAAACAGTTTCACAAAATGGGAATATATTAGACTCATTCAACTCATAAATTTGAGTCACTATTACATCACTCTTCTGAAAATTAATTTACCTCAAATTTTTGTTTTCTAGCTAAGAACAATCTCATATTACATAATTTTAGTCTCTCTCTATTTCTATGCACATAAATGGACAATGACTTTCTTTGTGGGTTAAATTTTGACAAAAGCGTAGGACTTATCTTCAGGAGAGTCTTTTCCAACATGTAAGTAGAGAACAATAGGCACCATACTGGATAGTTAGTCTTCCTCACAGCCCACTGGCTCCTTCCTGCAGATAAACCTTACAGCAGCAAACACAGAGTTCAGAATTGCAACCCAGCAAATGTTGGCATGGGAGTTCCTAATGAATGATTGTCCTTGCTATGGTCTACAAAGCTCTACTTTTCTTGTTTCCTACCAACCTGGGTGACCTCTTCTCCTCCCACTCTCCTTGCTCAATCCGCTCTTCCTGCTGAATGCTGAACATGCCAAATTTGTCCCTGATTTAGGACCCCTGCCCCAGCTGTTCCCTCTGCTGAAATGTGCTTCTGCCAGATCCTCGATGGCTTCTGCCCCTTGCGTTATTTGGGTTTCTGTTCAATATCCCCTCTTCGTTTCTGTGATCATACTCTCTTTACTGGACACTATTACTCTAAATGCCATCACCTGGTTTTTTTCTTATCCATAGCACTAGTCACTACCTGATAATATTTTATGTTTTAAGAATTTTACTTGTAATACACTGAATAATGCTTCCCCGCCCCACCCATTCACATCCTGATCACCAAAACTTGTTACCTCACACAGTAAAAGGGTCTTTGTGAATGAGATTGAGTGTTTTGAGATGAGGGTATAACCCTGGATTTTCCAGGTGGACCCAATGTAATCACAAGGGTCCTTATAAGACAGAGGCAGGAGGATCAGAATGCGCAGTAGTACGTGATGATAGAAATGAAAGGGTGGATTAATGTTAGGACAGGGTAATAATCTTCCTTTTTCAGCTTCTAAAAGGAAGTCCTACCTTAATTTTGGGACTTAATTTTGGAGACTTCTGACCTCAAAAACTCTAAGATAATAAATTTGTGTTGTTTTAAGTCAAGAAATTTATGGTAACTTGTTATAGCAGCATAGGAAACTGATATACTTAATGTCTACCTCTTCCACCCGAATATAAACCTGAAGAAATTAGGAACTTTATCTTCCTTATTACTGCATGTGTGCTCAAGTATGTAATGAATAACCATTTTTGAAATAAATTATACTAGAAATTAAAATCATAAATACACAGAATCTGGTAATCTGGTATATACCAAACGTACACACACATACATGTATACCGCAAACATGCACATATACACATATCTGATACATATATTATATGTATTATATATAAAAATGCTACTCTTGATTAATTAAATATGTCTATACATATATTTCAAAAACAGTTGAATAAACCTTTTTTTTGTCCTCACAAATGTACGAAGAATGTAGGAGAGATAAGAAATGTTAATTTAGCATAATTATCATACCCTAGAGCATTGGATGAACCATCCTAATCAAGTAGATGAACTTCTACATCAATATCTGGTGCCACATGTTGCGATGAGTTAAAATAAAGATAGCGTGTCTATTACATAGTTTACAGTGCATATTCTTTCTTGAAGCAAAACGAAAGGAAAGCCTTTTCGTAACTCTAGCTTTTCAGCAGTGGATGGTTCAGCAACAGACAGTGTTTGACTTTTAGAGAGAAACAGTAAATAATCATGAGGCACTGCTGAGCAGGAAAACATATTATCTCATCATTACTGAATTTAAGGGCAGACTTTTCAGCTTTTTGGGTGAGCAGGATTACCACTGGAGCCAGGAGCTCAACTAACTACTGTTGACTGCCCTGGCCAGCCACCTACGATGGTATCCTGGCAACCCTGAATGTTTGATTTAAGCCAGAAGCTTTATAATAGTCCTACTTAGGATTTAAGAGTGAGCTTGTGGTGCACAATATGTTTGGATTTAAAATAAAAAGGCCATTATCAAATGTAATTCAGATGCTCGTATCAATAAATGGTTTTATCTTGCTAGTTACACACTGCAGTTCCATTTGTGCACTTGTTATATAAAGAGGATAATCTTCAGCTTCTCCTTTGCCAAGTGAATTCCTCACCTACACTGATGATGTGATTTCCTAGTCCTCCAGTGAATTCAGCTATCAAAATAGAATAGCAAATGTTGGAAATTTACATAGAAGCTGATCAGCAGTGTTCATTTTTAGAATAGCTAGGATTCCAAATAGAGACGCTTGGGAGTCAAAATCTGCCATTTTTGTGTTCAAAAGAAAATCCTACTCATTCACCCAATAGAAATGAGAAAGCACAGAGCAATCATTTTTTAAAAATTTCCTGGTCAGTATAAAAATGTTAGGTGTGCTCTACATTATGGAAAAAACAATTAAAATATCTTTGTTTATTTAGTTATAATATTTTAAACAAAATGGGTACAGATATAGCTCGGTATATTTAGTTTAAAGATCTAACAGATATTAAACAATTTATCTAGACAACATTGCCCAGAAACCTGAATCGTAGTATAGTTAATAAGCATTTTCAGAAACATAACAATCAGCCTGAGTCTGATTTAGCACTTGCCTTGATTTAGGATACTTCCAACTTTATTCAAGTTTATTTCTAAAAATGAAACCTGTCTCAAGTAAGAAACTACCATATAACAACTAAATTCTTTATAGTAACCACATTTTATATTTTGTTCTATTTCTCTCTTTAGTTAAATATTGTGTTTAAATTTGCATGTAGTAAATGTTTTTCCAAACTCAACTTAATTATACTCTAAGATTGTTTTCCTCTTTGACTTTTCAGAAAACACTAGTTGTTTATAAATTAATTGGTTAAACATATAGTTTTCAATAAACATTTTTAAAGACATTTAACATAATTTTCATTTAATAGCTTAAGAAACTGAGACAAAGTAGCATAAGCAGAAACAGACCTTTGAAAATCTTTTATAAAAGTAATGAGGACACTGTAAAACATTTTCAAAATCAGCTTTTTCAGAACTCCACAATGAACCCAAAGCTTGCAAAGATCTGGGGAGCACTTCATTAAGAAAATTGGGTAAATCTTGGCAAGAGCAGTGAGGTTTGTATTAGGTTCAGGGAGAACCACTTAAGATAGCACCACCCAAAGATACTCAAAATGGTGGTTCCCACCCTATGGGACTTCACCATAAAATAAAAATACAAAGGAACTCATAACCACCACAGAACTCCATGCCATTGGTCCTCTCTAGAACCCTATTTTACATATTAAGGGAACCAATAATCACAAACCTAAAAATCACCGAATTACCATAAGGTCTCAATAGCTCCCATTGGAAATTTCATTTAACTCCTCATTAGCATAAGCTATGGCCAATCAGAACAACACAACTTACCTCAAGAAGAAATATAAGCCCAACCCCGGGGGTGTGGGGAGTTTGGGCTGGGTTTTGTGCCTATGCCTCTGCTGTGCTGCCTGTGCCAATAAACTCCTTCCAGCCTGATTTCTCATCTCCGTACCAATTCTTTCCAAACCTTTCATATTGTCATGATTTTACATGTTCTATTCCCATCGTCCTTTCCCCAGTGCCATAGTACCCTTGAACACTAACAGCTCCCCAATCACAGTAGAAACCAGAAATATACCAAGCACTTGAGATGGCAGAACAGAGTGAGTTCCTACAAGCCCCCACTCTCAGATAACTGTCTTTAATTTACCTGATAGTTCCCTGAAAAATTCCCCTTGTAAGGCTTGTCTTAATTTGACCTGATTCAGAGCTTTTCCAGTGCAAACAGCCTTTTTTCCTGGGGTTGATTGTTAAAAACAATCAGCGACAATAGTTTAACATCACAATTTTATGAGGCAGCAATACAAATTAGGGCAAATGACAGGGTGCTGAAAAAAGTTAAAAGGAACACCTGGAGAATGAGAGGACCATACAGGGTTTTGGAAAACTTTGACATATTCTTGGGAATCTAGGAGGCCAATAACATTCATAGGGCTCTGTATAAACTTTAATAGCCATATATGACAAAGAATATAGAATTTACAGAACTTGTTCAAGAAAGGCATTAAACAAATAAACAGCAGCAAAAGCAACAACAAATAATAACAACAACAAACCCTGGGAAAGTGGGGAATCTGGTTTCCTGAGTTGCTATATTATAATATTAAAAATGTCCAGTTTTCAGCCAAAATATTATGAGACAAGTAAAGAAACAAAAATGTGACTTCTGGTCACGATGGCAGAATAGACGGTCCCCAGTGTTACTCTCTCCCATAAATCAACCAATTTACAGCTATGAAAAAGCAATGACAGCCAAACTGGGTCTGCTAGAGATCAGGGGAAGAGGAGAAGAGACTTATGGAGCTCATGAAGGCAGGCAAAGTCACCATGAGAGAGAGAAAGAGCCACTCTGAACATTTTGAGCCCTGACCACTTCAAGGCTGGAGCTGGTGAGCACATGGAGTAAGAACTGGCAAAAGCCACAGCTGTGCCCTTCAGATGGAGTTGCTTGGAAGCTGCAGGGGAGCAGAGGGCCTTGGTGGTCCCCAAGCCAGCAAGACCACTAATATGGTTCCCATATCACAGTGAGGAGCCACAACAGAAAAAAAGGAGCCACTCAGAGGCTGGTGAATTATAAGGGACAGGCACATGGCCTGCCCCATGGGAAGTGTTTGGAGTAGGGAGATGGGCTCATTGGGAGAACACTGGGGCACAACAAGGAGAGCTAATCTGGCCCCCAATCAGCATAGGACCACTCAGTGGAGACTGGTCAGGAATATAGAACTGTAGGGGGTGCAGTTTGCTTTAAAGACTCAGGCCCAGATCAGAGTTTCTACACAACCCAGATGTACTAGATCTCAGGAGACCTGGAAGTACCTATAAAATCAACTATTAAAACCTGAGATGCACAAAAAGCCTTCCCCAGGGAATCAGCAGCAAAGCAGCAATTTAGCTCAAACACAGAGCTCAAGTGCTTGTCCCCACAGGAAGTTCCCCCATTTTACAAGAAAGCAAAGGACAACAAATTAGTTCCAGTGCAGAATTTAAGTGTTAGGAGCAGCAAATAATCTAATACAACTGAATGAAAAAACAAAATACCCACAGAGCAGTGACAAAGTTTGATATTAACTAGTAAAGGTCTCACATCCCAAAGAACACCTATAAAACCTAGTAGGACTAGAAGTCCCCTGGGCTACCAAGCCAGGGAGTGGGGAGGACTGGGGGCCTCAGCCATGGCCCGCTGACACCCACAACCAGTCCTGAGGGTAGGGGGCTGAGGGCCTCAGCCATGGCCCGCTGACACCCACAACCAGCTAGCAACGACCATGGAGCTGCCACCACACCCGCAACCAGCGCAGTGATGACCACCAAGCCACCACAGGAAGCACCCAGGGCTCCCAAGCTACAGTGGTGGGGTGTGAGGGCTTCAACCACTGCCCTCTGACATTTGCAACCAGCTCAGCAATGACTAAGCCACCTCTGGAAGCCCCTTGGCTTACCATGCAAGACTGAGGGGGTGCCACAAGCCTCAACCCTGCCCTCCTTCCTCCTTCTCCCACTTTATTTCCTTCCCCATTTCCCTCTCCTCTTCCCCCACAGCTGTTCCACAACAACATCATAGAATGTTAAAAAAAAAAGATAATAATATTAATATATAAATAAACTTTAAAAAAAAGAAAAATGTAAGACCCACACGCAAAAAACATAGTCAAATGAAACTGTCTCTTGGAAAACTGAACTTACTAGACACAGATTTTAAGTATACTATTCTAAATATGTTCAAAGAACTTAAAAAAAAATAGGTCTAAAGAACTAAAGGAACTAAAGGAAAGTATGAGAACAATGTCTTACCAAATAGAGAATATCAATAAATAGAAAGCAATGGTAGAAAAGAATATAGGTAATTCTGGAGGCAATAAGTACAACAAATGAAATTTTAAAAAAAATTATTGAAGGTGTTCAACAACAGATTTGACATATTACAAGAAAGAATTATCAAAATTGAACATAGGCCAATTGTGATGATTCGATCAAGGAAGAAAAAGAAAAATGAATGAAGAAAAATAAACAGAATTTCAAAGGTCTGTGGAAGATACAAAGTATATATCAATGTATGCATAACAGGAATCCCAGAAGGAGAGGCAAGAGTAAGATAGAGGTAGAAAGAATATTTGAAAAAATAATGGCCAAAAATACCTTAAAATTGATGAAAAATATTAATCTGCAATCCAAGAACTTCAAATAGAATAAACGCAGAGAAATTCACACCTAGACACACCAGAATCAAACAGTTGAAAGCCAAAAGCAAAGAGAGAATCTTGAAAGTGGCAAAAGAAAAATGACTCATTATGCATGTGGGATCCTCTGTAGTACTGACAGCTGATTTATCATCAGATCCATGGAATCCAGAAGACATGGAGATGATATATTCAAAGTGTTGAAAGAAAAACACTGTCAACAAAGAATTCTATATTCAGCAAAACTATTTTTTTAAATGAAGGAAATACTTAGTTTTTCTGAGATAAACAAAAACTGAGAAAATTCATTGCTGGTAGAACTACCCTATATGAAATTTAAACAAGTCCTCTACTCTGAAATAAAAGGACATTAAAATCAGCATGAAGAAATCACACTGGTAAATGTAATCGTATAGAGAAATATAAATAAAACGTAAATGACTATAACAAACATATTTCTTAACTGTCACTCCTTTCTTTTCCTATCTGATTTGAAAGACGACTATATAAAACAATAATTATAAGTCTGCCTTGTTGGGTATACAGTAAACAAAAATTGACCATCTTATGAAGGAAGGACAGGGGAATGAAACTATATATGAATATAGTTTTGTAAACTTTTGCAATTAAGTTGGTATTAATCTGAATTATATTTTTACAAATTAATATGTAATTTGTTAAACAACTTTATGCTATAATAAAAAAAATGACAATGGAATTAAAATGGTACACTAGGTAATATTTATTAATACAAAGGAAGGCAGCATGAAATAATAGGAAAATAACAGAACGACTTAAGACAAATGGAAAGCAAATTACAAAATGACAGGCACATTCTAACTCATCAATAATTACATTCAATGCAAATAGATTAAACCCTCCAATCAAAAGGCAGAGATTGGCTGAATGGATAAGAAACATGATACAACTATATGCTGGCTACAGGAGACAAACTTAAGATTCAAAACAAAAAGACATTGAAAGTAAAAGAAAGAAAATATGTACATACTATGCTAACAACAACTAAAAGAGAGCTGGATTAGATATACTATTATCAGATACACTAGACCTTAATACAGAAATTGATACTAGAGAAAAATGTGGATCATTTCTAATGATAAAAGGGTCAATCTATTAAGATACAATAATTATAAATATATACTCAGCTAACAACAGAGCCCCAAAATATATGAAGTAAAAACAGATGGACTTGAAGAGGGAAATAGACAGTTCAACAATAATAGTTGTAAACTTCAATACCATACCTTCAATAATGGATTGAAAAGTTAGACACAAAATTAACAAGGAAATAATAGACTTCAACAATATCATAAGGCATCAAGACCTAACAGATTAAAAAACAAAACAAAACAAAACAAACATTCAACTCAACACAATAAATAATCTTCTAAAGTGTGCAGTATACCTTATCCAGTATAGACCATACGTTAGGGCATAAAAAATGTCTTAACAAATTTTAAAAAGACGGAAATCATGCAGAGTATCTTCTCTAATGATAGAATAAAATTAGAAATCAATAACAGGAAGTCTGGAAAATTCATGAATATGTGGAAATTAAACAACATATTCCTAAATAACCATTAGATCAAAGGAGAAATTTCAAGGAAAATTAGAATATACTTTGAGATAAATAGAATAAAGTCATGGCACACCAAAACTCATGGAATGCAGCTAAGGCAGTATTTACTTCAACATGTCTATATTAAAATGGATCAAAAATTGCAAAGTAATAAGTACCTTAAGTACCTCCTACCTTAAGATACTAGAATAACTGGGCCAGCCAGTTAGCTCAGTTAGTTAGAGCACAGACTTTTAACCCCAAGGTCACAGGTTCCGATTCCCATACCAGCCAGCCAGCCCCAAGAAAAAGAAAAAAGAAAGAAAAAAAAAAAAAAAAGGAAAACAAAAAAAAAAAAAAAAAAAATTGAGAATCCAGAAATAAACTGACACATTTATGATAGCTGATTTTTTTTTTTTCCTTTTTGTCTTTTTTCGTGACCGGCAACGGATTGCAACCCTCAGTGTCGCGCCCGTACTGGACCGGGACCGGCTATGGGATCGCAACCCTTGGTGTTGCTCCCGCACCTCGCTCAGCCAGTGAGCGGCCGGTCTGCATGTGGGATCCGAACCCTCGGCGGGAGCGCCGCCGCGCTTCCCAAGCGGGGCACTGTAGCAGTGCGCCACCGGGCCAGCCCCATGATAGCTGATTTTTGAAAGCACATCAAATCCATTCACTGGATAGAATAGACTTTCTAACAAATGTTACCAGGACAACTGGATATTCACATGTAAAAGATTGATGATAAAACCTTACCTCATACCACACATTAGAATGAACTCAAAATGAATTTAAAACCTACATGTAAAAGCTAAAACTTTCCTTGGTGGATTAGAAACCTTATATAAATTTCAGCCACTTACACTGGATTAGTTCTATAACACAATTGTTTGACATGCCATCTTTTCTATTTCATTTTCACAAAATAAAAAGAAGTGAAATGAGAGGTAATAAAATGTGATCTACTTCATATTTTAATGGAGATACTTCATACTAATAAATGGAAGTGGTTTGGGGCCCAGGGTACTCTTCTGAAGCACTCAATTAAAATCTAGTAACACTGATGCAGTTCTATTCGTGAGTTCCCAGAAATGCAAAATCGTGATAGGCATTGGTTCACATTAGAAGTAGGCATTTGGAACTCTAAAATAGCTATATAACATTTATTCTAAATGACAATATCTGCACTGGACCTTCAATTTTTTATGACCAGGGATATGTTTTTCTCAAATAGCCGCAATATTTTTTTCTCCAAATATATTAGTCAATAAATAGAGAGCTTAAAGATGACAATAATGACTTTCTTCTGATTAAATAGGTTTATTAATATGCAGTGTCTTCCCTTGGAGATCACGAGACTTCAAAAGGTCCATATAGAGAACTGAAGAATCTGTGAAACTGTATGCAAAATATGGGGTTGGGCGTTTTTAAGAGAAGCAGTCAGTACATTTCACCAGACTATCAAAACACTTGACACATTAGTTTATTCCCCACATTAATGGCACATACTTCCTGAGTCTGCAGTATGTTTTCACGACCATGTTTACTTATAAATCAGAAGCCAACAATCAACAATTTGAGTGGAAATTTTTCCTTTCTGCTTATGCAGCCTCGGAGGGGAAAGAGGAATGGATAAACGGTCACGAAAATCAACTATAGTGTATATTGATAAATTAACATAAAAAATAATAAAAATTAAAAAATTTTTAAAAAGCAATTTCAATCTTTAGAGACAATTAAATTTAAATTCAGAAATTGTTCAGATTTAACCAAAATGTGTAAAGTGCACTAATATTGATTTTTCTTAAATTGCCATTTGGCAATTCACACATTTTTATTCACAAATAATATTGCTTTATTTGTGGTAAGTTTTAAGGTACTATAATTATAATAAACTAATAATACATAACAAAATTTTTACAACTTTTTATAATGTTATGACTTTTCATGTTTGTGGTCTGCCAAAAGCGTCTAATGTACATTCCCAGAGGGATTGCTTTAAAGGAAGCTGGGTTGCTGGAAAGTTAAGCTTATTAACATCAACCATTTTTATTTCGAATTAAGCCACACTAACTGTATTTATTGAAGGATTAACTCATTGCAACTCAGGCAGTCCTGTATGTCTGATGGGAAAATGCTGTGTAAAACAGAAATGATCAAAGGCTTGACGACCTTGAGCATCCCATTCTAATAGAGACACCTCAAAGTTGCTGCACTGTTAATGAGGCTCTGGAAGGAAATGGAACCTGGACTGATACAGAAAGCTGCAGACATGCCCACATGGGTGGCTAAATGCAAATGCAGGCTGATCTGCATTGCGGAAAATATCTGTCTCCAATAGACATCAAAGACAAGTCGGATAAAAGATAAAAATCTTACTCTGAGGCACTTTGACACAAAAAGCTGTATGAATGTTTCCAATTTTTAAAAGAGAACTGCTAGTAGCTGAAATGCCAAGAAATTATTAATACGAGGTTATTTAGATTAAGTTAAACTATCAAGCGTCTTTGAAGTTGTCTCATGTTGCTTTTTATTTTATGTTTCTATATGTTTACAAAAAGAAATCATGCAGAATAGACATAGAAAAAAATGTTCTTTGCATTACTTTACTCCTCCAGAAATACTGAAAATATACTTTAAATAAGTGGCCCACAAAAAATTGCAAAATGATCAGGTTAAGAGACATAGAAATTAAGCATTAGAATTTAGGAAATAGTATTCTAGACCTAATGAAGACTGTCTTGTATGCACCCTTGGCAGTAGCCTTCAATAAAGTTCTAGATATCTATATTAAAAATGAAATATTCAATCAGTCCTATTATGTTTTCCAACATTCAGGCTTTGCTTTTTATAATGCATGTTTTCATTTTATCCATGTTGTCATAAGCCTGCCATTTTATTTTTTACCTTAAACAAGGAAATCTCTGTCATTGGCATAAAGAGAAAGAGAAAGAGAAAGAGAAAGGAGGAAACATATCTTTTTTCATATCTATTAAGTCATTGTAACGTGCAACAGAAGTAAATCTTTAGACTGATTTGAGTAGTTAATGTTCATTCTTCATAGCAGGGAAGTGTGAACAAATTTATTAACTAGCAAATTTTATAAAAAGCAAATACTACGTATTTGAAATTTAGGCCTCATTAATTACAAAGCAGATGATCAAATGTTCTCTCTTTTTCTCTCTCCCACCCACACCTACCATCTCCATAGACAACTGACATTTAAAATAACATCCAACGCAGTGATCTCTGGTCATAGTGAAGTGGCAGACAACTCAGATCCTAATTTAGATTCAATGATCTTATAAAACTTTATTTTTCTTGTTTGTTTGTGTTTGCTTTTGCTCTTTTGTAAAATGTCAGAGGCTTGTTCAATGCTCTCCTTTTATTTACTGCCCTTTTCTTCAAAAAATAATTTCATCCATCTGTGTTCAGATGGGCCAGGTTTGCGTGCTTCTTGTGGAACATACTTCAGTCCCATAGGCATGGGACCAATGAAACAACACCTGGGATGTGCTCAACCATTTTATTGAATATCCTCCACTTGTCCTTCAGCCAGATTTGTTTTTCAGAAACTACTACATGCACCTTCCTGCTCTTAGACTTTTTTTTAAATTTATTTTTTAATTGGAATGCATTGATTTCACATACTTATGGGTACAGAGATGTATTTTAATACATGTATACAATGGATAGTGATCAAATCAGGGTAGTTAGCAAATTCATTATCACAAAAATTTATTGGTTTTCTGTGATGAGAACACTTATGCTCCTCTTTTCTAGCGATTTGAGAACATGTAATAAATTATTGTTAATTACAGATGTCTAGCACTACCTTATACCATTAGAACTTATTTTTCCTAACTAGCTGAAATTTTTTGTCCTTTAACCAACCACTCAGTGTTCCCCCCATCACCCCTTTCCAGCATCTAGTAACCACATGTTTCTATAAGCCAGTTATTTCTGTTATCCATTTCTTCTTTGATCATTCTGTTGGTTTACAGATAACTGGTTCTTGAACTGTTATTGAATTCACTGTTAATAATCGCTTCTTTTTTTTTGAACAAGTAAAATTTTTACTGTTAAAATGACATTTGCACTTTACTATATATATTTTGTCCAAATTAGTTGTTTATAAGCAATTATAATAATATAAGCAATAAGTGACATTTCTATGCGTTACTACTTGAAACTACAAAATGCTAGAAAAATGAAATCATATACAGAGAACTCACAATAAAAACCAAAATGATAGTACATCTCAGAAACCATAGCTTACCACTCCTAGGCATACTATAAAAATCTTGGCCTTAAGTATTTGCTAACTAAAACTTTTTAATGTAATTTATTTCTCTAAGGTTGTTTCCCAGCATCTGCAGCTATGGTATATTTTCTTGGTCCAAGGAGGTGATATTCCTCCTTCATTCACTAATTTATTTATTCAATGCACAATTATTGATCACTTACTGCATGCCAGGCACAGTTCGACCAAAGATAAACATTTGAATAAGATACATGCTCTACATTTATGAAGTTCAATATCTTTCTGGGGTGGCAGAGAAGTGAACATATCACTTTACACAAGGCAATTTTTAAGTACTGTTACAGAAGGAAGCCCAGGGTGAGTGACCCATATAGGAAATATATAAATTTGAATATACGATGTTATATGGCATTTGCACAGAAGTTTATTGTCAAGCAACATTGCCCACAGCCTTTTGTTGAGTGGAAAATAGCATGTAAAGAGTTAAAAAGTGAAATAGAGGGAGGTTATTACTTAATGAGTATAGAGTTTCAGTTTGGGATGATGAAAAAAGTTCTGGAGATGGATATGGTGATGGTCGCACAATAGTGTGAATGCACTTAATGCCACTGAAGTTAATGCCACTTAAAAGTGGTTATAGTAGTGCATTTTATGTTATATATATTTTTTACCAAAATAAAAGATATAAAGTAATGATAATTTGTTTTTAAAAAGAAGAAAGGGGGTAGAAATACTTGTTCTGCAACATTGTAAGAAGAACTTTCCTGCAAATTTTCACATCAAAGCTAAGAATTGGAAGAGCCAATACAGAAACTGTATAGCTGGAAGCTACAGATATCATTATATAAAAGAAATATAAGGAATTAAAAATTTTTACAAAATTATAAGCTCTAAAAATAAAGTGCAGTATTATAATGATATCTTTCAAATCACTAAATCCTCAAATATAAAACTAACTTTCATGTCATGGAACTTTTAAATTTTGCATCAGTAAGAGAGTACCAGTATCAGAAAGAGAGTACCCAAGAAAGAACAAACTTGAAAGGAAAGTACCTTCCGCAATGTTGGAATTCAGACCTCAGTGAGAAAGGGTGGAAACAGCTCGCTGTATAGTTGCCAGAGTCAGAGCTGGTCACTAGGAAAGCAGAAGGCAACACTGGAAGGAACAGGCAAGCTGCAGATAGAGCATAGGGTCCATTGGGCAGTGCCTGCACAGAAAAAGGGCCACAGGAAGGTGACCACCAGGCCTGCGAGGGCTACAAGTTTGCTGCTGAGGGGACTGGTATTTCCCGTATGTGACTGGGGAAAAGCCACAATAAGTTTGGGATTAAATCAGGCAAAGGCATTAGGGTCAGCTGATGGTGGGGTGGGAAAGAGAATTCTAGGTGAAGAAAAGAGCTAGATGCAGGTAGAAAATATTTTCTGAATATAAATTTTAACTTGTAGATTTTATCCCCAACTAATTTGCGCTTTCCTTTCATATAAGCACAAATTCCACAGGGATAATTATATAAGTAGTACATAGTTGGTATAATAGGGCAGTGTCTTTCATCTCTACAGCTTTACTATTTTTCAACTTAATCTTCCCTTTTTACAATTTATATTCCTTTTACTACCTGTGTGCTTTAAATCTAAAATATTTAAAACTGAGTTCCACCCATAGCAAATCACATTTAAGATGCACAAATGGTATACTTTTCTCACACTATATATATATATATATATATGTATATATTATTTCTAATTCCTTAACTGTGCTGTTTTTCTATATCACATACCAAATGAAGAATCAGTTAGAAGGTTTTTGTTATTTTTTATTTTTCAAAATAGGATACATTATTCTTTCCACACGTTACTCTCTAGTCTACTTACCTGTTTTATTTTCATTAGGCAATTATTATTAAAATAACTTATTTAGCATATTCATTTTTGTTACCTGCCTCCTTATACTAGAATGTAAACTCCAAAGTTAGGAATACTCTGGCCTTGTTCACTACTGTGTCCCATCATTGAAGATAGAGTTCTGGCTCAGTATACATTTGTAGAAAGAGATAGTGACAGAAAGAGAGAAAGAGAGAAAGGAAGAGAGAATGGAAGAAAGGAAAGATGGAAGGAAGGAAGGTTAGCTAACAAATATGGATATTGCTCATGTGTTATTATCACTTTGGCTATAAGGAAAGGTAACAATTTTGCATGTATACAAACAGGATATTTTTCTTTTAGCCCTTATGAAAATATATAATTACATTTTAAAATCTTACCTTACCATTGAAATAAATGCTCAGTTCTTTAAAGTACTATTTGCAGACATCTAAAAAGACAATGCAAAATGGATTAAAAGTGTAAAATAGACACTATGGGGTGAAAATATTGTTGACATTATTATAAGAGAAAAAGACAGAAAATGTCTCTTTCCAGTTAGAGGTAGACACTTTAACTTCTTGTGAAATGAGGTTACTGGCAGATACCTTGGTCCATTCCAGTCTATTACTTCAGAGAAGCAGAGGATATTTTAGTGTTTAATGGGATGTCAGAGGAAAGTCATTATACTAAGAATTTAATACAAAATAAAAATGGGTAATTTCAGCTTTTGTCAGAAAATGATTTTTATTGCATTGACATGTTCCATTTATTTTTATGGTCTAAAAATGGCCTGAACTCAAATTTAAAGCAAATCCCATGAAATAATTATGAAACAGTTTTATTACAAGTAATGGGAAACATAAAATTTTGTGAGGCTCTTAAAGCAAATATCAATTATAACACATTCTTAGATAACAACCTTGCAGACTATTTGAATTGAAAATTTTTACATGCATTCTTTTGTATTTGTCTATATAACTTGAAGGTCAAGTAATATAGACAAATACTTGAATATACTTAATTTTTTCCTAAGCTAATCATGAATGTAACTATATGGAGGTTCTTGCCTTAGTAAAGACAAATGGAGAAATGTTAAATTCAGAGTGTTTCTGGATCCTTTGTATTTATCTTTCTAGAATTATCTCGCATATTTATTTTTTCATTTTTTTCTTCTTTTTAGAATTTTTTATAAAATAAATTGCTGTATCAATTTGTCTTAGAAATTGCAACCTAAATACACTAAATATAGTTTTACTTATTCACATACTATTTACAAAAAATGGATAAACTCGTGATATTCTACAAAAACTCCCAAACTTTTGATAAAAATAATAATTTTTGATAAAAAATAACCTAAAGGACATTAGACCATCTAAAGGGACTTATTGTTAAGTCTGAGCCACAAATTTTCCTACTAGTCCCTAATTTGAAAGCTGTACATAGGTTTTTATACTTGGCAAAACTCTCACTAAGATACGGGAAAATTTTCAATGTCACCAAATTGGTAAATTAAATTGGTGATTTCTGGTAAAAGTCATCGAGTAAATATTTTCATAAAATAGATCAAAATGAATAGCAGAAAAGATATCCAAAAAGAACATCCTTTCTCTGCTCTGAGAAAACAAATGGAATGGTTGAAGAGAAACAGATTTCCATAATTTCATCACAGTACTAGGAAACAGCATCAACAGCGTCCCCAAAACCTGAAATGAGTGACACATACAGTGCAGGTAGAACCAAATTGAAGGAAGGTATCAGATATTAACAGAAACAGCCTTTCAAGAGACCAGAGAGGGTTATTGGAAGTATGTTGTGGAAACTCTGAAAAACCAAAGCAGTATTTCCTATTTTAGATTTATGCCTGGAAAATACAAGCCAAGGGCTGTGCCACATTCAGTATGCTAGATTATTCATCATCCACCCCAATCTCCTTACTGTGTGCCTTCCTGTACTACAGAGATTAAAGACAAACATATTCCCTGAGTTCACTGCAGCTAGGGATCTAGGTGTGATTTAGATTCGTGTCATCAGATGTATTCATGTGAGATCGAAATCGGAAATTGAATTAAAGTAAGGGGGGGAGAGAAAAAAATAAAGAGAAGAAAGATGAGAGAGGGAGAGAGAAGAAGCAGTAGGAGGAGGAGATGGGGGAAGAAGAGGAGAAAGAAAAGAAAGGAGGAGGAGGAAAGGGGAGAAAAAGGGAGAGAAGGGGATGAAAGAGGAGGAGTGGAGGATGGGAGAGGAGCAGGGTGGAGAGGAGAGGAGAGAGATAAGAGGCAAGGCATCCGCTTGTCAAGCAAGAATGGAGTGAGTCCAGAGCCAACAGTTCTGGTGGCTATTGCTTAATCTTTGGATTGAAGAACGTAGCTAAAACGCAGGGATCCTGTGGCTGCCAGTTTGTGTGCCAGCTTTCTCAATTTCAATTTCTGGTGCTGGCCACATGATGTGGAGGTAGGTTAATGTACTGTGTGCCATCATGGTGCTACTCCAAGTAGACAAAATGTGGAAACAAAATAAGTGCTCCTTAAAAATAGATCACTTCAGTAAATAAATGTACATCCATAGAATTTATTTAAATCCACTCATTGAAATAATACAGATCTATGGTCATTGTCAATGAATGATGCGATGACTCAAATATTTAATATTAAATATTCATATTAAATGTTAAATATTCACTTAACAAATATTTATTACTTACTGTGTATTTGATAATGTACTAGATACTACTAATGAAAAAATAAAAACATTCCACCCATTTCATAAATCACTATTTAAAAATTCATGATATATCTTTACATGAAAAATGTTAGAAAACTATGACTAAGAATAATCTGGCATTAAAAATATGTGTGATTGCATATTCATAGAAAAACATCTAGGAGGTCATTCAGTAAATGTTAACAGTAGATATTACTGGACTGTATGGTTAAAAGTTATTACCTTATATCTTTATATATTGTCTGATTTTTTTACATCATACTTTGTTTTTATAAGCAGAAGAAAATTCAATATATTAGATAAAATATAACAACTCAATATATTAGATCAAAAACCTGACATTCCTTTATGCAATAGGAAACTATTACTCAGAGAACATAAAACCTAATATGTGATACAGCAGAGATTTAAAAAGTTTTATAGAATCGTTATGTCCATGTTTAAGATACTATATATTTTTATTTATCTATTGTTTTTATTTAACTTTGGACTTCAAAGTTATCTTTCGAAAATTGTTCTTTCACCTTAAAAAAATAGGAAGATATTAATAAATCTCTTACAACACTGTCAAATGCTAATTATCTTAATATGATTTCAATTTAGAATTAAGCTTGTCTTCTCAGAGCATGGTGAGTTTATGAGGCATAAACTCATTGTGTACATCTTTGGATGTGTGGAGTTTAATGCCTGAATTTAGTGGATTCAATTTATTATAACCTTATAACTGGCAGTGAAATTCTGCTACTTGCCATTCACAAAGCCATGCAAACATATCTGGGTTTTTAAAATTTTTTTTATTATAATTTCTTTCTGCCATAGAAAAACATCCGTGTTTTCAAACTTCTATTTCACCACTTTGGCATTAAAAATAAGTAAACAAATAAAAAATTACATCACAATAACCACAGAAGAATATTATATAACTTTAGCAATATCTTGATGTCCTTCAAAATAATTCTTGTTCAGAACAATGAAGAGGCTATGTGAATCTAAGGGAAAAATTAACATACATTCTGAATTTTTGCAGTAAAGGATAGATTTGTCTGTCCTTTCTCTGTAACTTCTAAGCAGGTTTTTAACTTCAAATTGTGAAGTTCTCATGAAGTAATTTCTTTCAAGGAAAGTTAATGACTGAAAGTTACCATGTTATTACCCAAGTGATTGATGTTAGATAATTGCATTTTGAAAGACAGCAGCTGCAAATGAACCTTACTATTCTCACAAGCTTAACACTCTTTAATAATAAACACCAGAATGTTACTTCCCAAATGTTATTACTCACACTTTGTTGTATAACCAAAACACCACATAAGAAAGAACAAAGGTGACAGCAAAATATGAAGAAAGCTAACATAAGTGTAGTCATATTTTCCCCAGAATTTGCAATAATGCTAAACTTATTGTGTACCTTTAAGGCAAATGCAACCAGCAAAACTTCAAGCATAATAAACTTCACGTACAATGAAGAGGAATCATTATGAATTCCACAATTAACAAGAAAATGTTTATCAATACAGTTAAAGAGTTCTCTGATTTATAGAACTATGCAATTCAATTCATTCAAAACTCCATACGCTAAACTAGGTATCATACTAAGTACTTGGGATACAAAATGAAAGATGAAATCTCTGCCCTCAAAGTGGAAATGTGCCATCTAATGAACAAGGGAGAACCACTGAAATGGGCTGTAGCCCTGTGTGCAAATACTTTACACAAACTAGGAGTAAAGGAATATCATATGCTATATGGGCTAAACCTTATAAGAAATAGGATTTTTTTCCAAACTAAGAAGGAATTCCAGAAAGCAGAAATCACATGAAAGAAGCAGACATGGTGAAACTACATGGAACTTTCATGTAACACTTTGCAATGCTGTGCAGCTAACTTAGAGTATGCATGGTAGCAAGTGGTGGGAGATAGAACTAACAGGTGGAATAGAGATAAATTATACAATCTAAATTACCAGCTACATTTTAGAAAGATAATTCTGGCAGCAATTTGGGGCAAGGGGTAAGAACGAAGGATAGATGATCATTCTCTGCTGTGCACAGGAGTCTAAGTGAGAGATGAGAGAGCCTGAGCAAGTGCTGTGGAGGGCAGAGGAGAGCAAAGGAAGAACCAGAGAAGCCTGGAGGTGAAGTCAACATCAAAGGTGCCCAACATCAGGGGGAGATTTAAGGAGACAGGCAAACTGCAACTTTAAGAAGTCGTGATGCTTGGAAATGCTATATTCATCAATCAATGTATCTAAAATATTTTAAAACCTAGATACAGTATTTTAAGTTATTAAATTATTCTCATTGATATCAACAATAATAAACTAGCATTTGTTGAGTATTTACTAGGTGTTAGTGTTCTAAGCGCTTTGCATTCATAATCCTATTTGATCCTCACAATGGATACATTGTTATTCTTACTGTGCAGCTGCTGTCACAGAGGTTTAGGGACACTAAACAAATATTGCAAGGTCACAGAGCTGGTAGCTGTCAAACCCAGAAATTAAATCTAATTCTATTTGAACCTAAAGTTAATTGTTATATTATATTTTACTATTATTATCTTGTATCCAAGGTCCTCATACAAAGTTCCTACCATGGCATATAGTAAAAATAGAAACTAAAATTGGCATTAATTGAATGTCATAGTTTCGTATATAAGAGATAAGTATATAAAAATATACACAAAGATATTGAGGACAACAGTACAAGAGGTTTAAGAAAAGTATATTATTAATTGGAGGATGAATGTACAATAATTGTTTATTTTTTAAATTAAAAGCCTATGGTCATAATTGTCTACGTCTCCCAACCTTTTTCTAAAAAGTCCTTGAAATGATAGAACAGATTTTGCATGTTTTTAAAGAGTAAACTCATAACCATGATGGAAAACCAGAAAATACGCAAGCAGCCGATACTATACTTTAAGAAGAAATTCTTGGAAAATTAAAAGGTAGATTTGGTATAATTAATTGACAAGAAAGAGTGACAAAATTGTAAATAATGCCGCATCATAGGAGATTGTAGAGATACTCTCAAACAAGTGAATAATGAAAAGCAAGAGAGGGTCTGTAAGGACTTTGGGCCTCCTTCAGCATTTTTAAGATCTTTATTCTGACAAGCATGAGCAATCTTCCCTCTCAACCTCCCACAAACACTTTTTAAATGGAGCGAACTATCCGCTGATAGAGAGATTCTATTGCAACAACTGAGGCTGAAGACTTGTAGGAGCAGAGGTAATTCCACAGCAGAAACAAAAGGTTAAAAAACACATCTCGGGGCCAGCCCGGTGGTGCACTGGATAGTGCGCCGCTTGGGAAGCACAGCGGCGCTCCCGCCCGAGGGTTCGGATCCCACATACAGACCGGTTCCCGCTCACTGGTTGAGCGAGGCACGGGAGCAACACCGAGGGTTGCGATCCCGTTGCCAGTCCCCGGTCCGGTACGGGGGCAACACTGAGGGTTGCGATCCGTTGCCGGACACGGAAAAAGACAAAAGACAAAAAAAAAAAAAAAAAAAAAAAACATCTGAC
>NW_007726562.1:6887-78359 GCF_000696425.1 Galeopterus variegatus | reverse complement strand
AAGTCAAAGGTTAGGATCCCCTTTCCAAAAAAAAAAAAAAAAAAAAAAAAAAAAAAACACATCTGACTGAGGCTCCGATACTGAAGCAGTGACTCTAAGTAACACTTCAGACAAGGGAAACCCCTACAACTCTTGAAACTAAGGAGGTGGCAAATTGCCATAGCTGGAATATAAACTAACTACACGTTCTCCCTTCTTCATAATCACCCCAAGTTTTTAGCTATAATAAAAACACAGGTTCAATGACAAGGAACTACCAATAATCGAATATTATTAGGAAGAAACAACATTGAATTAGCAGATTTTTGAGAAAATCAAAGTTTTTATGTAAAAATGGAAATCCCTACAAAGGGACTACATGAAAAAAATTGAGTTCAAGGAAATTATGCATTCAATATCCTCAACAAAAAATGAATACCTGACACAAAAAGTTTCTTTCTTAAAAGAAATTAAAACAATATATTTAAAAGAAAACCAAGTTAACATGGCTCAAAATTAGCTTAACAAAGTAGAAGTTCTACTTGAGAGATAGAATACAAGAGAAAAATTAAGAAAAATGAAGAGATATATTCACATGTCCCAAGATCCATCTAAGAAAATTTGTAAAAGAAGAGTACCCAAAAAATGAACACAGGTAGACAACGATACACTTAAATGAATTTCCCTGAGTTGTAAAAAATGCTTTGCAGATTGAAAGGGCTCACAGGTCTGTAATCAGAAAAAAAATTAAAAAATAAAAAAACAAACAAAACCATTCAGTTTATTTTAATGAAACAAATTTAGGTGTATTCTTTTCAAATTTCAGACTCTGAAAATAAATTGAAAACAAACAAACAAAACCCCAGAAAATCCCTGGCTTATCACTTTTACAGCTGCTAAAAGACAGTGACAGCCTGCAAGGAAATTATTTTAAACCTCTTACCCTATGCCAGGAAAAACTAGCATTCCAATATAAAATTCAAAATAAATTTTGAAAACTTCTGGTAAACCTCACAGACGATAAATTGAAGAAAACAGAAAACAAGTGGAAAATGTAAAATACAAGACACATAGGTGGGGAAAATAAAGCAAAACATAATTTTATCTAAAAACTATTTATAAAAATGTATGTTAAATAATAAAAATATAAAATGATATTACAGATAAAACAATCTTGTGGCTATTTAGGGGGAGGGAATAACATTAAAAGAGAAAAGATAAAGAATTCAAATACATGAGTGAAAATAGAATTTGAGACACAATGTTTTAAATGGAAATAAGCAATATTTTATGTTAATAAACTTTAAATCCACCCAAGAAATAGAAAAATAATGAATTCACTTCAATTTTAAAATACAGCTGTGAAAGGTATAAAGCACAAAAATTCAGAAGCAAAAGAGAAAATTTTAAATTTTGTATTTATCCTGATAGACTTCAATAAACCTCTCTCAGAGAATGACAAATCAAGTATTCAATAAATGAGTAAAGAAAGACAGCATATGATTGATAAATACCCAACGAAGAAGTTTGTAGAGGGTTAGAAATCTTGATTCTCATTTGATTTTTAGAATAGGGTTTTTAAGTAACAAATGAATGAGGCAAAAGTCTCTGGTCAGGGGGCAAAAGCCCCCAGATAATGTGGCAACAGCCCATCTAATCAACTCTATTCACTGCTTAGGTATGGGATTGTATACTTTAATGATTTTAGAGCTAACAAGTGGTTGTCATACCAATTCTGCTAAGAGATTTTAAAGAACTGTTGTATGGAAAAAATGTGAAAAATATTTGCTATGGGCAAGCTGTTTTTTGGTGGAAACTTTAGAGACAATTATACTTAGATTTAATCATAAGAATGTAACTTTTGCTTAAATCATTTAAGGAGAGGTTTTATTTTAGATAATGATTGCAGTTTGACCAACTTAGCTTTTCACGAATTGTAGTTCGGAATGTCACATTGTTAATTTTACTGATGTTACTAGTTTCCGTTGTTTAAGCTATACTTAGCCTTAGATAACTTTTGTCACACTGCCCATGTGTCCTTTTGAAATGATTGAATCAACTGATTTTTCTTGTGAAACTTCCTTGTCTTTACAATAAAAAAACAGATGCCAACTTTGAATCGGGGCTATACCCAGTTTTCTCCTTCTAACGGAGGAGTTGCTGAGGTGCAATCCTTTCAGGGTTCTCATTGCATTCATGTTGCTTTGAGTAATCTTTTTTTGTATCTCCACTACACAGAGAGAAGTGTAACAGAATCTTATTTTCAAACCTCATGTATTAAGCAGTGCAAAAATCCCAGAGTTTCAAAAACTTAACAACTCCGCATACCACATTACTTAACCAAAATGTGTTAAATCCCCAGTAAAATAACAAAAGGATAGTACTACTATGCGTATGCTCACTTATAATTAAAAATTTAAAAATTAAGGTGACATTTAATATAATTTAGAAATCAATGTCAATTAGAATCTTACCATATCTGTAAAATAAAGTCAAAACAGTTCTCAGGTAAAATGATAGATATAAGCCACAATTAATAAAATTTTAAAGTGTAAACTTAATCAACAAGATAATTTAAAAGCAACTTTGTTTTCAAAGATAATTAAGGACATTATGCTAAGTGAAACAAGCCAAGCACAAAGAGACAAATATATGAACTCACTCATATGTGGAATCTAAAACAGTTGAACTCATGAGAGTAGAGAGAAGAATGGTGGGTATGGGGGGTGGACAGGAGGGAAGGTAGTAGACATGGAAGAGGGAGATATTGGTCATACAGTACAAAGTTCCAGCTGGAGAAAAAAGGTTCTAGTGATCTGTTAAATAGCATGGTGACTATAGTTAATAATTGTATATTGTATATTTCAAAATAGCTACAAGTATGGATTTTATTTTATTTTATTGCTTAATTTATTTTTTGAATTGAAACATAATTGATTATACGTATTTATGGGGTACAGAGTTGACTATCAGTATTTGTGTACAGTATGTGATGATCAAATCAATATTATTAGCATTTCATCATTACAAATTGTAATTATTCTTAAGTGTACTTTATCCAATTACTTCCCCCTCCGCCTCTGCCTTTCCCAGCTCTAGTAACTATAAGTCCACTCTCTTCTATAGAAAGTTCAACGTTTTATTATGGTCTTTCTTTCTTCTTTCTTAGCTCCCACTTGTGAGTGAGGACATGCAGTACTTCTCTTTCTGCGCCTGGCTTATTTCACATAACATAAGAAAATATTTGCAAACTATACATCCAACAAGGGATTAATATCCAGAATTTACAAGGAACACAAACAACTTAACCATAAAAACCAAGAACCCAATTAAAAAACAGGCAAAGGAGCTGAATAGGCATTTCTCAAAGGAAGATATACAAATGGCCAACAGATACATGAAAAATGTTCAACATCATTAATAATCAGGGAAATGCAAATCAAAACCACAATGAGATATCATCTCACCCTAGTTAGACTGGCTATTATCAAAAAGATGAAGAATAGCAAATGCTGACAAGGATGCAGAGAAAGGGGAATCCTTCCCACACTGCTGGTGGGACTGTGAATTGGTGCAGCCATTATAGCAAAGAGTATGGAGGTTTCTCAAATGACTACAGATGGAACTGTCATATGATCTAGCAATCCCACTTCTGTATATATACCCAAAGGAATGGAAATTATCATTTCAAAGGGATATCTGCACTCCCATGTTCATCGCAGCTCTATTTGAAAGTATAGATTTTAAATGTTCTTACCAATAATAATAATAATAATAAGTATTTGAAGTGTTGGATATCTTAATTAGCTTGATTTGATCATTCCTCAATGTATATGTGTATCAAAAGATTACATTGTAATCCATAAATATATATACAATTATTATTTGTCAATTAAAAATAAAGCAAATAAGAAAATTTAGTAAAGATAAGAATAAATATGCAATGAATGAATTACTGAATGAATAAATAAATAAATACACATAGTGGGCATAATGCAATTTTATATGAATAATTTTTAAAATCCAAATATAACAGATTATTTCCTAGGAATATGTAAGGAACCAAAATATATCAAGAGAAGGTAGAAAATCTGACTAGACTAAAAAGTACAGAAGAAAATAAATAAGTGTCAAAGATATAACCAAGACTTTTTAAAAGTTTTTTCAATTGAAACATAATTGATTATACATATCTGTGGGATACAGTGTTGAAAATCAATATCTGTGTGCAATATGTGATGCTCAAATCTGGACAATTAGTATATTTGACATGGGAGTACAGGTATCCCTTCAACATGATTTCCATTCCTTTGGTACATACCCAGCAGTGGGATTGCTGGCTTGTATGGCAGTTCTATCCGTACTTGTTTGAGAAACCTCCATAATGTTTTCCATAATGGCTACACTAATTTACAGTCCCATCAATAGTGTAGGAAGGTTCCCTTTTCTCTGCATCCTCATCAGTATTTGTTATTTTTCATCTTTTTGATAATAGCCAGTCTAACTGGGGTGAGATGATTTCTGAATGTGGTTTTGATTTGCATTTCTCTGATGATTAGTGATGTTGAACATTTTTCATGTATCTGTTGGCCATGTGTATATCTTCCTTTGAGAAATCCCTATGCAGATCCTTTGCCCATTTTTTAATTGGCTCCTTGTTTTTTATGGTTGTTTGTGTTCCTTGCGTATTCTGGATATTAATCCCTTGTCGGATGCATAGTTTGTAAATATTTTCTCCCATTCTTTAGATTGTCTTTTTGATCTGTTAATTGCTTCCCTTGCTGTGTAGAAGCTTTCTAGTTTGATAAAATCCCATTTGTTTATTTTTTCTTTTGTTACCGGTGCTTTTAGAGTCTTATTCATAAAGTCTTTGCTCAGTCCTACTTCCTCAAGTGTTTCCCCTAAGTTTTCTTTTAGGAGTGTTATAGTTTCAGGTCTTATATTTCTGTTTAATCCATTTTGAGTTGATATTAGTATATAGCAAGAGGTACAGATCTAGTTTCATTCTTCTACATATGGATGTCCGGTTTTCCCAGAGCTATTTATTGAAGAGGTAGTCTTTTCCCCAATGTATGTTCTTGGTGCTTTTGTAAAAGATCATTTTTCTGTAAATATGTGGGTTGATTTCTGGGTTCTCTATTCTGTTCCACTGGTCCGAGTGCCTGTTTTTATGCTCATACTAGGCTTTTTGGTTACTATAGCTTTGTAGTATAATTTGAAGTCAGGTAGTGTTATGCTTCTGGCTTTATTTTATTTTTATTTTTATTTTTTTACTCAGAATGCTTTGGATATTTGGGGTCTTTGGTTGTTCCATACGAATGTTAGGATTGTTTTCTCTATTTTTGTGAAGAATGTCATTGGTGTTTTGATTGGGATTGCACTGAATCTGCAGAACTGCTTTGGGTAGTATGGACATTTTCACAAAGTTTATTCTTCCAATCCAAGAGCATGAAATGTGTTTCCATCTTTTCGTTTCCTCTATAATTTCTTTTGACAATGATTTGTAGTTCTCATTGCAGAAATCTCTCACCTCCTTGGTTAAATTGATTCCTAGGTATTTTAATTTTTTTGTGACCATTGTAAATTGGTTTGCTTTCTCGATTTCTTTCTGCTAGTTCATTACTGAAGTTTAAAAATGCTACCGATTTTTGCTTGTTAATTTTTAATTTTGTAAATTGACCGAAATTATTGATCAGCTCTAAGAGTCTTGGTAGAGTCCTTAGGTTTTTCTATATATAGGATCACATCATCTGCAGAGAGGGGTGACTTGACTTTGTCTTTTCCAATCTGGATGTCCTTTATTTCTTTCTATTGACTGCTCTGGCTAGTACTTCCAATACTATGTTAACCACAAGTGGTGAGAGTGGGCAGGCATCCTTATCTTGTTTCTGTTCTTATGGGAAAAGCTCTCAGCATTTCCTCATTCAGGATGGTATTGGTGGTGGGTTTGTTGTATGTGGGTTTTATTGTATTGAGATACTTTCCTTCTTTACCTAATTTTCTGAGAGTCTTTATGATGAAGGGATGTTGAATTTTCTCAAATGTTTTTCTGCATCGATTGAGATAATCATATGTTTTTTGTCTTTGATTTTGTGTATGTGGTGTATCACATTTATTGACTTGTGTATGCTGAACTATCCTCTCATCCTTGTGATGAATCCCACTGGATTGTGGAGTATAATTTTTTGGATGTGTTGCTGTATTCTGTTTGCTAATATTTTGTTGAGGATTTGTGTTTATTTTTACCACAGATACTGACCTGTAGTTTTCTTTTTTGTTGTTGTTGTATCTTTGTCTGGTTTAGGTATCAGGGGGATGTTGGCCTCATAGAATGAGTTTGGGACAATGGCCTCTGCTTCAATTTTGGGATAGTTCAAAGAGAATTGGTATAATTTCCTCTTTAAATGTTTGGTACAATTCAGCAGTAAAGCCATCTAGTCCTGGGCTTTTCTTGGTTGGGAGACAGTAGATTACTGCTTCAATCTTGTTGCCTGTTATTGGTCTGAACAGGTTTCCTATTTCTTCTTGTTTCAATCTACATAGTTTGTGTCCAAAAATTTATCCACTTTCTACGGGTTTTCAAATTTGCTGTTTAGTTGTTTACAATAGTCTCTGATGATTCTTTCTATTTCAGTAGTATTGGTTGTGTCTTCTTTTTCATTTCTGATTATTATTTGTGTCTTTTCTCTTCTTTTTTTAGTTAGCCTAACTAAAGGTTTGTTAATTTTGTTTATCTTCTCAAAAAACCAACTTTTGTTTCATTGATCTTTTGTATCATTTTGGAGGTCTCTGTTTCATTTAGTTCTGCTGTGATCTTAATTATTTCTTTCTACCTACTAATTTCAGGATTGGGTTGGGGCTGTCTTTCTAGTTCTTTGAGGTGTAGTGCGAGATTGTTTATTTGAAATCTTTCTGTTCTTTTGGTGTAAGTGTTTATTGCAATAAACTTCCCTGTTAGTACTCCTTTTGTAATATCCCACAGGTCTGATGTGATGTGTCTTTATTTGAATCAGTTTCAAGAATTTTTTTGATTTCTTGTTTAATTTCTTCTTGGACCATTCAGGAACATGTTTTTTTTTTTTTTTTTTTTTTTTTTTTTTTTTTTTTTTAATTTCCATGTATTTGTACAGTTTCCAGAGTTTTGCCTATTATTTGTTTCTAGTTTTAATAAGTTGTGGTCTGAAAAGATACATGAAATGATTTCAATTTTTAAAAAATTGTTAAGACTTGTTTATTTGTGAACTAACATGTGGTATACCCTAGAGAATATTTTATGTACTGATGAGAAGAAAGTAGATGTTGTAGTTGTTGGATGAAATGTTCTGTAGATAACTGCCAGGTCCGGTTGTGTTTCTGTGTTGATTTGTTGCCTAGATGATATGTTCAATCTTGAAAGACGGGTGTTCAGAACTCCAAATATTATCATATTGGAGTCTATTCTTAGGTCTAACAGTGTTACCTGTGTACCTGGGTGGGTGATCCTGGGTAGCAGACTTGTTGGCACCCCAGCTAGAATCCTGTGACCCTGATAGTTGCACCAGGATATACTAGAGCTCCTCAGTTTGAATGTGCACCTTGCATAGGGTTTCTCTTTCTTCTTTCCTACAGGAAGTGGCTCTTACTGGGTCCTTTCTTTTCCCAGTTGGGTGGTGGGTTGGTGGTGAGTGGGAATTTTCTTCCTTACTCTATTTGGTATACTGGGTTTTCTTCTCTCTCTCGGGGGTCCACATTTGCCTTTCCCCAGACAAATGCAGTGGCATGGTCTATGCACTACCTCCGCCCCCAGTTGTGCTTCCACATGTGGCAATGTAATTCCCTCTGTGGACTGGGTCACTGGATAATGGGTGTGTACTCACTCACCTCTTTCCCCAGACTCTTCTGGTCACTCTCCCTGTGTCAACGCAGCTGAGTAGTTGGTCGGCCACCTATACTGCAGCAGAGTTTGTGACAGACCACCCATGCAGCAACAGTGTCTGTGACAGTAGTGGAGGCTGCCCACAGCTGTTCGGTTCCCTGTACTTGCCTGCTGTCTGCATAGAGGGGGCTGTCCTTGGCTGCTGAGGTCCCCATGAACTCCTGCTATCTGTGGAGCAGGGGCCAAGCCAAGACTTTAAATGAATGTGATTTAGAAAAGAAGACAGAATGTGCCTAAGATTAAAAATTCAGTAAGTGGCAAACCTGAGGTTCTAACTCTGATTTATCACTCTAGAAATAAAGAATATACTAAAATAATAGTGATGATAATGATGTAAAAACAAAAATTATCTTCAAATATGTATAAACTAGTATGAATTAATATGGCCTGATATAGGATAAACAATTATCAATTTTTTTTCATACACTAGAAGAATTACAATTAGAAAATATAATTAAAAGGAAACATCAATTGAACATAGTTATGTGCTATAAAATACTTAAAAATCAGCACACAGAAGAATCATCACAGAAGAAAAAGGAAAAAAAATATTGATAACATCCACTGCTGATAAATTAGTGATGAAGTGGATATCATCACACGTTTTCAGTGAAAGTGTGAAATTGTTCTTCCTTTTTGGATGGGAATTAGAATTGTCTATGCAAAAGAAAAATGCATAAATTTTGTTCTGGCAGGTTCACTTCTGATCGTGTGTGTGTGTGTGTGTATGTGCATGTGTGTAGAGAGATTCCTAACAGCACAATTCAAAACAGCACAGACTATAATAAAAAAATGGAAACACAAAAGATCTGTTCAATAAGTTATGATACATTTATAGCCTGTATCTAGATGTACAGAAATGTAAAGTTCTCCAAGCCACAATATTGAGTGAAAACCAGCAAGTTCTTAATACTAGATATAGCGTGATCCTGTTACGTAATCGCACGTTATGGGGAACTGGACCCTTGGTTTATGACACAATAAACACCTTTATAGAAAGCGTAACATTCTTTCTAATTTAATAAATATATTTGAAATGTATACTTTACTGTTGTTTCTAATTTTCACATATAAGCTGAAGATTTTAGATATTCCAACTTTTTTTTAAACTTATAGACAGAGGCTATTAGAAATTACATTTATCTGAAATAAATTTATGTTATTTTTCTATTTTGGCCCCAACTGCAAAGAGTTTGTCACTAGATTTATTTTATAACTCAGTATTTATTAAATGTCTGTTATGTGCATACTAACATGCTAAGCTCAGATTTTGTGCCAAAAACCATGATTGACTTTTATTTGGTTGAAATCACAAACTGAAACAAACACTTCACTGATTTTAACATGAGCTAATAAATCTCTAGATTGCTTTGCCTTGTGATCACTTAATAAACTGTTAATGTAGCAGCCAGCTATTTTGACTGTCTTCTGGGACACAAGAGAAAACAAATAAATGATGGAAAATTTTTGTTTAGCAGTGTTTTCTTTACAATTCATACAGTGTGTGGAAAGACATTCACATTTTCTTGAGAATAACATTCTACAGAAACATTTCTCTTTATATCATATATGTTACATAATTCCAAAAACATGTTGTTATAGCTAGATTAAAAAGTTACAGAAACTATTAGCCTCTTTGATACTACTGTATTTAAAAAGATATGTCATATACAGTGGTATGTTTACCTAAATTCTTGCTTTATTAGGGATTTTAGGTAGAGTTGGATATCTCAAAGGAAAGTCTGAGGAATATATGAACATTGGATTTGAGAAAAATCTAGTAGAAGTTATTGATAACAGGATGAAGGTTTAATAACTCCTCTTCATGTGGGTAACTCTGGAGGAGAAGGAAACTGAATCAAGAAACTTCAGGAAAACAATTCCATGGAAAATGCAGTTGTCTTGCACAGCATCATGTTCTTTTCATCTAGAACAGTTCACAGCATATAGAAATGTTCAAATGTGTTTAAATAAATGAATAACTAAATGTTTGCCTGAATTAATTAATAAATAAATTGATGACCAGGAACACAGAAAAAATACCTTACCTTTGAGTACATGTATATGTGCAATAAAAGGTATATTTAGAAAAGTTCATTATATTTAATATGCTAAATAGGGTACTAAACATTGGGACACAATATTGAATAAGTCAGAAATCACCTCTGCCTTTCCTTCAAGATGTAAATAGCCTAGAACAAAATAAAACTAAAAAAGGAATTAAAAAATAAATAAGCTAAATATTAGCATAAGTAAAGGCTAGGTTAAATGCACTGAGGGAGGATGAAACCTGGAAAAATCTGAAGGATAAATAGAAGTTATCCAGGATGAGACAGATGGGGAAGGAATAGAGTGTGAGTATGACAGCTTAAGGAACTATTTCCCTGAACGTCATCTGAGTCTTCTCAGATGCGCAGGATAGGTTTCTGAACTTCTCTTTTCTTAATATCTCAACTAAAAAGACTGCCAGAAAGTCTGTAATTTGTATCTCCATGATGTGGATTATATATAATAGATCTTTTTAAAAATTTCTTGTGACATTGCCCTAATTCTGATATTTCTTGTTCTATCTTGGGTGATTGCAAATGAGATTTCTGATCTCATCTTCCCACTCCACTAGAGAACTTCTTTCAATGTATCCTTTTTATACTGATTAGCATCGTCCTAGAAGATGGTGCAATCATATAACATGTGTCTTTAAGACAGAGTCATGACTCCACACAGTAACATTCTTACCATGGCAAACACAACTACCATCATGTGACATTAACTGACCTTTCTATTGTCTATTCTAACCAAGCTCCCATGAAACTTGCACTGCAATTATAGTGGAAAGAGAATCTACTCATTACCGTACTCATAATATTTTCTGAACCTTATACTCTTTGCAACATTCCTTGTCATTTATTTATCCATTCAACATGAATATGGTGACTGTCTACACTAGGCCAGGTACTATACTTGGTATTAAGGATTTTAAATTAGGATGGTACTCATATTAGGTCAATACCATTAAAAAAACATGGTCAAATAAAAGACCTAGACAAGTAAATCGTAATGCAATACAGTGTTTCAACATTTTTTCATCTTTCCAAACCTAGTAAAATTTCTTACGCAATGGAATCCTTCTTGAAATCTTCAGTTGGAATGATTCTCTTTTCCTTTTTCTGTTATAGCTTTTTGTTTTTATCTCCATTAGGATACCTATTTAATTCTTCTTTGGATTATAATTAGCTCATTCATTTATTCAATGAATATTTCATTGTCTAATGTGTGCTAGATGTTTCCTGTGTGCCCCCTACTGGCTTGTAAATTCTTTTAGGATAAATTGTATATCTTTTTATTTTCATTGGTGTCTAGAATAAGTGTAATCTTTCATTTTCTATTTTAGAATAAATAAGTCATGTACATACGGCATTGAAAGTAGTTTCTGCTTCTTGACGCTTGGAAGACGGATACCCTGAAATTATCATGCTGTGATAAATCAAGACACATGGAGAGTTACTGAAGTACTAGATGAGGAATAGAGAAAGGCCAAGGAGTACCCAGGCACCAGACATGTGAGTGATGAAGCCATCATGGTAGTGACTTTTCTAGTCTCAGCCACGTCAGCTAAAGCCAAATGAATCGAAGAACCAATTAGCTAAGCTATTCCTGAGGTCCTGACCCACAGAAGAGGAGCGAAATAAAGTTACTGCTGTAAGCAACTAAATACCGGAGTATTTGGCAATGTAGCAATAAATGACCAAAATAGATAGCTGTTGAGATGACAATGTAGACTTTTCTCCTTCATTCTGTTAATGTGGTTAAAAAGTGTATTGTTTAATTTTCTGTTACTGAAACAAACTTTTATTCCTGAAATATTTCAAACTATCCCTTTATTTTATTATTATTATTTTTTAATATTTTTATGTTCTGCTGGACTTGATTGCTACCATTTTGTTGAGGGTTTTTGTTTATATGTTCATGAGAGATATTTGCCTGTTTCTTTCCTTATAATATCTTTGCTGGCCTGCTAAAAGGAGTTGGTAAGAGTTTCTTCCTTAAATGTTTGAAATAAATCACCAGGGAAACTATCCAAGCCAGGAAATTACTTCGTTTTTGATTCTAAAGTCAATTGCTTTAATAGATATAGAGCTATACAGGTTTTTATTTCTTCTGAGTTAGTCTTGATAAATGTGTTTTTCAAGGAATTTGTCTATTTCATTTAAGTTGTCAAATTTATTAGCAAAAAATTGTTTATGATATTCCCTCATATCATTTTAATCTCTGTATGTTCTATAGTGATAAACCTCTTTAATTTCTGATATTGATACTTGTGTTTTCTCTTATCTTATTGATTATTCTTGTGAGAGTTGTCAATTTTATTAATCTTCATTGTTAATTTTCTCTACAGGCTTTTTTTCTAATTCATTGATGTCTTTTTTGATTTTTTTTTAAATTTCTATTCTTCTATTGACTACACATTTTTTTGCTATTTCTTTCTCAAGTTCTTAAAGGAGAGACTTAAAGAAAGTTTCATATGTTTACTTTCATTATCATTTGATCGACAATATTTTATTGTACATATTGTTAATTCTTCTTTGAACCATGAGTTTAGAAGTGTATTTTAAAAATTTCAAAATGTTTGATGCTTTTTTATTAATATCCAATTTAATTATTTATTATCAAAGAAAATTCTGTCAGATTTCAATATTTTGAATTTTATTGAGTTACTTTATGACCTGATATGTTGCTTCTCTTAGTGAACCCTCAATATTCATTTGAAAAGAATGTTTCGCTGTTGTTGGGTATACCGTTGTGTTGGGTGTCGTCAGTTGATTGTGTTGTTTAGATTGTGTATAACTTTACTCATTGTTTCCCCTATTTGTTCTGTCAGTTATTGGAAGAAGGATGTTAAAATCTTTAACAATGACTATGGATTTGTCTATTTCTTTCTTCAGTACCATTTTTATTAGATCCATGTTATTAGCTGCACACGTATTTAGGATTGTCAGGTCTTCTTGGAAAATTGCTCTTCTTTTTTTAATGTAATGTCCTTCTTTCTCTTGTTGTACTCTTTGTCCTTAAGTTCACTTTGTCTGATATTAACACAATCATGCTAGCCTTCTTGCTTACTGTTTGCATAATATCTTCTATAATACAATTTAAATGTATATTACATAAATAGCATATGGTGTGTCTTTCTTTTTTGTAGTCTGTTAATCTCTGTCTTTTAATAGGTTTACATTTACCATCTTGCTGTTTTCCATTTGTCTCTTATGAAGATTTGTTCTCTGTTGCTACTTCACTGCCTTCTTTTGAGTTAATTAAATAATTTTATCATTTCATTTTATTTCATTTATTGGCTATAACTCCTTTTTTTATTATTTATTTTAGTTGTTATTCTAAGGCCAATTATGCATCCTTTCCTTATCAGAATATACTGAGGATCACTACTGTTCCTCTGAACTCCTCCCACACCTGACTCTGCAGTCTACCTTCACCCTTCCTGTTTATCAGTTCACAGTTTACATTTCTCTCTTCCTATTTATCATTTCCCGCTTTACAAATGTACTAACCTTACAATAGTATAATTCCATTTATGCACAGATTCCATTATCATTGTATTATACTTACTTACAAGATTGATAATCCATTACCTGATTGTTGTCATATCTCTTATTCCTACACACATTATAAACTCACATATCACAGTGTCATTATTTACTTTAAACAGTCATTTGTCTTTTATGTAAAGTAAGAGAAAAAAGAAAACATAGTCTTTTATATTTATTCACTCGATTACCTTTCTTGGTGTTCTTTATTCCTTCCTGCAGATCGAACTTTCCTTCTGGTATCATTTCTCTTTAGCAAGACTTTTCTTAGGTATTTCTTTTAGTGCAAGCCTTTTGGTGTCAAATTCTTTCAGCAATTGTTGACCTGAAAATGTATTTATTTGCATTTTCGAAGAACAGTTTTTTTGGCTTATATTTTTGCTTTCTTTCGTTGATTGATTTTCTTTACTTTTTAAAAATTTTTTTTACCATTTAAAATATATTGTTTTGCTGTCTTTTAATCTTTTTTGTTTCTGATAAGAAGTCAGAAGTCATTTTTATCATTGCACCTCTGCATAAAATGTCTTTTTCCTCTGGCTGATTTCAAGATTTTCCTTTTAGTTTTGATTTCTACAATTTGTCTATAATATGCCTGTGTGTTATCTTCTTTACATTTATTTTTTTTATAATTTGTTGTGCTTACTAGGTCTATAAGTTGGTGATTTTCATCACATATGTGACTATTTTGCCATTATTTTCTCAAATATGTTTTTCTTCCCCAATTACACTCTCTTTTCTTTGTAGAAGTCTACTTATTTCCCTTCAATCTTTTTTTTCCTCTTTTTTCTTCAGATTGGATAATATTTATTTATTTTTCTTCAGATTTTTCTTCTAAAGACCCTTTTTTCTGCCATCTCCAATTTTATTTTAAGCCTCTCCAGTGAAATTTTTATTTGTTATTTTATTTTCTTGATCTGGAATTTTTCTTATACATTAATAGTTTTCATTTCCTTGCTAAATTCACTCTGTCAACTCAGTATGTGATATTGTTCTCTAAATCTTTGAACATATTTTCCTTTAATTTTTTGCACTTATTTGTAATTGCGATTATAAAGTGTCTTTTACATCCAACATGAACTGTCCTGTTTTCACTATTTATTTTTATTGATTTTTTTTTTTTAATTGTGGATCACAATTTTTTTCTGTGTATTTTTCCTAATACTTTTTGGTAAGATACTGCACATTGTGAACAATATGTTGTAAGTCTCTGGATTATTCCATTGAAAAATTTTGATTTGTGTTTTATCAGGAAGTTCAGTTTCTGGTTTATCACCATGAACTTGTTATGAATTGTTTTAATGCTTTGTTATTGTAGATCTGTGCAAAATCAAATTTAAAAATAACTCAAACTCCACATTCTCTCTCTCCTGTAGATCTTGTCAGAGCTTGATTTTATATTGTTAAGGCACATTCTAAGAATGTGTTATTTTAGTGCATGGTGCTTACTCCTAAGAAATAATTTCTGGTCTCTTAGTTAAAAGCCATAAGTATTAATTAATTGGGTGATAATAAGACCCCTCTTTTCTGACATGGCCAGAACTACAACATCCTCTAGCATTTCTTTTCCCTCTGCACTACTCTACATCTGGTATCTCCATTTCACTCTCAATCTTATCACAGCTGGTAATCCTAAAATTGTATTATACTGTGCATATATGATCCAAGGCCCAACCATGGAATCATGAACCACTCCAAACAGACTCTGGGGCTCTATCTCTGTACAGTTCCCTGTTCTCCCTGTAGGTTCCATACACTTCAACTGTCCTTAACCTTAATTTTGGCCATCTGAATTTAGCAGGACAATTTTGCCCTGCACAAATTCCAGCTTTCTGTGTCGGGAAATTGTCCACAAGTTGAGAGGTAATTGATTAAGTGGATTATCTCTTGAATTTCCCTCTCAAGGATTACAGACTTGTTCCAGTTCTCATTGTTTGAAAACCTTTGACTTATGTACATTGTCCCAGTTTTGTGCATATTTGTGTTTGGAGAAACTGGTCTACTATAGATTTCTTTATCATGGATGGAAGAAGAAGGCCATTTATACTTTTATCCAGTAGCTTTACATGGACGTTTTACTGTTTCAAATTTAAGTGCCCAAAATATTGCATATGGCAGGTACTATAGGATATTAATCATTGAAACTGAAGAAAAGTTTGTCAAAGAGAACCAGAGCTGGAAATAAAGTGTCAAAACCAGATTTTATTCAGGAATTGTTGCAATAAAAAAAATCTCAGTAGAGAACTGGGCTCAATTGAGAGTACAGTGAGGAAAAGTGAAAATTAACAGTCAAGGAGCAGGGTGGGGGTGAGATGGGGTGGACAGAAAATTACAAAGAGGAGATATCAAGAGTAGGGGGATGCTTGCTTAACAGACTTAATGAATTCTTGCTGAGGACAGTCCAGTGTGATCAGATATCAAGGTTGAAGAATTCTGTTTAAACTCACTTAACAGGATTCTTACTGCAACTGGAATATACAGGTGCAGCAAGGATGAGGTTAAGGTTGAGGTGGAAAGTCTTTGTGAGGCTGTAGACTTTAGAAACATGTTGCAAGCTTGATCATTACTTTTATTTTGATTTTATTATGTATAATATTATGTTGTTATCATTGTCCTCTACACTTTTACTTTTCTGAAAAGCAGTTGCAGTGAAATTTTGAAGTGTATATTCAATGTTATAATCTTTTTCTGAAAAAAAAATTAACATCACAATACATTATAAGTCAATATATTCTTAGAATTAAGAAAATATGATACATATCCAGTGTCATAAACTAGTAATCCTCCACTGAAAATGTGTAGTAACTCTAAAAACTTATAAAACTTTTTCTCATTTAATATAATAAACACATTTGCCTATTGAGCAAAACAATATTTTATATAAATTTAAGATACGATTCTATCAAAAGAGAATGGTAAACATAGTAAGTAGTTAAGAATACTGTCTTTAGAGTCATAAATATCAGGTTTTAAATCCTTCATCTGATAACTGCCTTTTAAGGGATGTAAATAACCATCTTGGAATGATTCCTCAACCATTCTAAATAACATACGAAATGTAAGGATAATAATGCGTTCTTTGTAGAATTGAGGTTAAAATTTAACGTAATTGTTTTTGGGAAAAAACGTGCTTAACTATTAAGATCAAGCTTTGATAGCATTATTTGACAATGTATAAAAATGTACTTTAAACTTGCAAAGGATTGTTGTAATATAGATGTTTACTGATGCTTTTTGCTTGTGTCTATGGAAAAAAATAACCAGATCAGATCATCTAAAGCCAGAAATAGTAGAATTCACTGAGGGAGTGATTAAACATTGAAAGACTAGCTTCTCATCAACTCGTTCTCCAGAAGCTGTTTACGTAAAAAGATACCCCTCTGTGTAAAAATGTGTATGTCTACGCATTTTTAAGTAATTGCCTGGATCAGTACTTTGAATTTTCTTTCTGATAAATGTGCAGTATATCTGGTACCCTCTTCTGAGTGAGGACCAGTGGAGGTGAGAATTCTGAACTACCAGGATCTAATCTGTGCTGTACTGCAGAAGAGGAGGTTGGCTAGGAAATAAAGCAGCATACAATCATCATCATCATCATCATCATCATCATCATCATCTACAGGAGTAAAGGCAAGTTCGGCACTAGCAACTGGAAGTAAGTTCTGAAGAAAATGAGGGCTGTGAAAATCCCCCGAGACAATGTTACAAGGTCTAGATAAGAAGTAGAGAGCCTTTTATAAAATGCCAGTGGAAGAGCTCTTCATCAGGCCGAGGGCTGTTAAAAGCCCTGAGCTAGGCAGACAGATTAAACACATGTTAGTTTTAGGCAAAGAGTATAATAATTAGAACTACAAGGTACTGAGATATGTTGCACTTATCACTTAACATCAGAGACTTTAAGGAACAGGACACAGCTATAAAGTTTAACTTTGTGGGTCTTGGAAGAACATAAGAGGATATGCATCAAGGTGATGCATTTGTGTCTTAGGCAAACAATTTAGAAAGAAAAACTTGCCTGATATTAGCCAAGACTGAAAATTAAAAAGAAAGCATTGATCTTGCATAAGCATATTTACAATTTATAATAATTTACAGCATGCTTTTGGCTTAAAAGAAGAGAGATTAGTTTGTTTTGGGTTTTAAAATTTCAATTGTGTATATAATTAAGTCTATGCCTATACTTTTTCCTGGTTTATCAATTAAATAATTAATAAATGGGCTTCTCACTGTAACTTTATCCCTGTGGCTCATGTTAATGCAGATTTCTAAATTGCCACTTACTAATTTTAGTTGCTACCTATGTCATGACACATTTCTCACTGATGACTCTATTTCCCAATGCATCCCTCATAAGCACTTGCCTCCCTTTCTCCCATAGGATCCTTGAATATATATTTTTTCAATCAATTATGTTCTTAAAAACCAAAGCAAGATACATTTTCATTTGTTTATTATACTTTGTTTTGGTGTTCCCCAGATAATTTCTACTTTAGACAAGACTACACAGACCAGCCTGAGGCAAAGATAAATAAATGTGAAAAAGAAGAGAAAAAACATATAAAAAACAGAATATAAACTCATATCTTAGTAAATTATCTTGGGCTTCAGATTTTCTTGGGTCTCTGAAAGGGAAATTCTTGCTTTCTCTCTGCCGTCACGCTTACTGCTTCAAGCTGGACTTTTACTTCACTGATTCAATTTTACTCTTCTCTGCTACTTGCTAGCTCCTCTAAGTAATTCTTTTAAATTTAACTATTGCAACCTTTAATAATAATTATTTCCAATCAGAATTTTTAATGAATTCATTAACATCTTGAACCTTAATACTATAAAAATAACATTTTAAAAATCTGTCTCTTGTTTATTAGAGTGTTTAAGAGGTTAACATTTAGTTGTTCATCTTCATGTTAAATGCCTTCCTTAGAATATTTATATATGCCTGATATTTTTTCCTTTGCTTATTCTTTCAGAAGAAAGTATGCTCTTGTTACTCATTATAATCAAGATAGTCCTTTTAGAGTTTTATGGATGTAATTAAAAAAATTAACCTTAGACAGAAAGGGAGGAGAAAAGATTATGTTTTCTGCATTCTCATGTTGGTAATTGGGAATTATGTTTTTCTATGAAGCACTGAGGTTTGAAGAGAGGGTTCCTTAGAGAAGAATGTGCTGATGGAAGGAACAGTCACTGCTGTGGGATTTATTGTGATAGCTCTTCTCTCTAACTGGCACATCTGATCTTGTTGAGAGCCGGTGCCAGCAATAACCCCTTTCACAGGGCTCCGTGTGGCTCTAGGGAGGTTCAGGAAGAATACATTGCAGCACCCCCTACCGGTGCTGAAACACACTCTACATCCATATTCCCCTTTTTGGAGATGACACACGCATAATCCCCCCTTCCTGACTTGATCAGTGCCTGACACTCTAATTTGGGGTATTTTTGAAGATTCTAGCAAAATTATTTCCAGGTGAATGTTTCCATTGAACTCATTATCCCACAGACTTTGTGATATTTCCCTTTATTCAATCCCTTCTGCATTATATTTTTCAGAACAACCTCATATGTATTGTCTTTCAATGAGAATTTTATAGGAAGGAAACTCAAATATGCTGGTTCAAGTCATCAATTTGAAATGGAGTTCTTTCTTTCTATTTCAGCACAGCATATTACCCATGAAAAGTACAAAATTGGAGTTTGACAGCACTTCTGAATTTTTTGTGCATGTTCTGTGGAATAATGAAATGTCTGCACAGGGCTGTTTTTATGTGAAAATATCCCACAAAAATGCAAAAGCCAACTATTCTTCAAATTGAAATGTTCTTTTGCATAACTTGCATAATGATTTGGAGTTTTCAATAGACGTCAAAATACTCTAAAAAAGAAAGAAAATGAAATAACTTTCTTAGAATTCTGCCTCTAATTTCCCTTTTATCATATTCAAGTGTAAAAAAAGAGGACATATTTAAATTATTTATAAAATAATATATTTATATTAATTAAACCCAGTTCCATAGGGTAGGCTACTTAAATTTAATGTGTTGATTAACATTCTTTCCTCATAGAATAGTTATTAATTATAGTTAATGTTAAAACTTCACAAGTTTAACATACTAATTGGAAAGAAAATAACTATATATAATGTCTCAAATACTTGAATGTCTCCTTTAAATTTCTAGTTGGGTTGAATCATTTGACTAATATATTTGTTTGATTGCCTGTGCAGTAGCATTTTTTTAAGTCAGTGCTTAGATTATTTTTCCTCTCCTGTAGAAAGTGAGCAAGAATTATTTGATTATTCAAATATTATTAAATTCCATTTGGTTTTTAGATGACATTTACACCTAGTTTATACAATTATCTATTGTTCTTGCTTTAGTGAGTTTATGCTGACTTATCACCTTATTATCACTGATCTATTTTTCGTAAATAAGCATAAATGCCAATATATTAGTAGAAAATTTCAAGATTAATTGGCTACATATTTGCTTATTATCTTGAGTAAATTTTATTTTTCTCACAGTCACCTAATTCTACAAGAAGGCAAAAAGCAGCTTATTAGGCATTTATATGTCTATAAGAATTTTATAGAACACCTATTCTATATTCAGTACTTTTACAGTTGAAATATTGGGTAATTATTGCATTTATTGTATAGCCCCTGGTTTTAAAAAACTTATTCTGTTCTTGCTCAAAAATATTATAATGTATTATTTATAATAGGCACTAGTACCAAGTGATATACTATACATAATTAAATTGTGTTGTATAGATGATAAATACCAGAAGAAATCAAATGGTAGTATGTACAGTGAATGTTTTATATTTAGATGTGTGCACAGTGAAGATACCACTTTAGTTTTGTCTTAGAGGTATAGTAAAATTTGAATGAATGAAAGGGAGAAGAAAGATGTTCCAGGAGAAAGGACCATCAAAGGCAGAAGAGAATACATTGTGATACTTTGCCCCAAAAAAGGGATATGTGGTAACAAACAAGTAAAAGAATACAATTATGCTCTAAATTAACAGAGGAAAATTGGTCTTACTTGCAGGAGGATGCACCTTAAGTGTGAAGTTTTGACTACTGAATGTTTTTTTATATTTAATATCTCCTATTACAATGCACTTTCCACACTAAAAAAGTAAAGCTATGGAGATCTTAAAATATACAAATGTGATTCTGACATATGAACAGAGGCAGAGGCAGACTAAGCACACGGTACTGACATATGAATACAAATGGACCGGTAAAATAAGATAGAAAGTCTACCAATAAACCCAAATGTATAGAAAAATTCATTATGTGATAACATGGTATCTCAAATGACTGGGGCAAATATGGATTTTTAAAATAAATAATGTTAGATCAAATGATAGCCATTTAGACAAAGATACAACTGGATCCATAACCCATACCACATATAAAAATAAACTCCAAATGGATCATGAATTGAATGAGAAATAATAAAAACATAAATGTACTAGAAGAAAACTTTAGTGAATCCTTTTATAACCTGGATGTAGGGAAAGGTTTTCTAAGAATGATTCTGACAACCTGGAAAAAGATCCCAAGGCACACATGAAGTATCAGAAAGGTTATTTGAGCCAATATGAGGATTGTAACCCAGGAAGACATAGATTGAAGAGGGCTTAAGTCATATTCCTTAATTTGCAGGTTGACTTTCAGTAATACACCTTTCTTCTTCTATTATTATAAAAATTATCACAGAGAAGAACAAAGTCGTATTAGTCTGTTTTCTGTTGCTTATAACAGAATATCTGAAACTGGGTAATTTATAAAGAAATGAAATTTATTTCTTACTGTTTTGGAGGCTGGGGAAGTCTGAGGTCCAGGGAGCACATCTAGTAAGGGCCTTCTGCTGGGTGGGAATTCTACAGGGTCCCTGAGCAACCAGGGTATCATATGGCAAGACTGCCATAAGCAAGAGTTAATGTGCTCCCTTGCTCTCCTTATAAGGCCATCAGAACCACTCTCTGGTAGCCCATTAAATCATTAACCCATTACACCTTGAGTGGATTAATCCATTCAGGAGGGCACAGTCCTTACAATCCAATCCCCTTTTAATGGCCCTACCTTTTAAATACCACAATTGGGTATTCTATCCTCCCCAAACTCTTAGAATGAGGGTCAAGTTTCTAGTACATGAACTTTCAGGGGACATGTTCAACTCATAGAAAAAAGGGGGAAAAAGGAGACAGCCCCTTAATCAGCACATCAGTTTTTCTGTTGGTTACATAGTACCACATAGGCTAATGATTTGTTGTCAGTTGCATCCTAGGTACAGATGTATGAGTAAGGCTCACAAAACACATTTTCAGCATTCCTAAGTAAATACAGCTTCTTCAGGCACCAGTAAGTCTGGTGACAGGATAAAAGTAGTCTTGTGGTAACAGTACCAGAATGTGTGGATTTGGCTGTCACCCCATTCCAGATTCCCCAAGGGTATTAGGAATCTAGCTGACTTCAGTCAGATTAAATTTCTGGTTTATCAATTTAGTATCTAGATACAATAAAAGAAAAGGTTGGTAAATTTAAATAAATAAAATTAAGTACTTTTTGAATGGCATTAAGCAATCAACAGCATCAAAAGTCAAACTATGAATGAGGGGAAAATATAAACCATATACCTCTTTAATAGAAACTAATATCCTTCATTGTAGAGGATTCATAAAACAAATGTACCTCACAGGGCCTGGTTTTCCAAAGACTCACAGTTTCAAATATTGACCTTGCAAAGGACAGGAAATTTTGCAAAGGACAGCATGGCTGCTGGTTCTAAGACAGACAAGTTACTAATTGATATGTGAAGTTACTAAAAAGCTGCTGGAGGGAAAAGGAATGCTTTCTAAATCAAGCCTTTGTTAGTGGATCACTTAATTGCATAACAGAATGTCATCTGACTTGTTTTTACTGAATGTTACCAGCTTCTATTATAAAACTTGTTAAACTGTACTTAGCTAAACCCCACCTATGTCTCTTCCTGAAACTTCTTGGTCCGGAGAATAAATGCAGGAAGAGAACCCCAATTCGTGGTTAATTTCCCAGATCGAAGAAATGCCTCATGCCTGAGGAGGTTCTGGGATATTAACCCCTTTCTGGGGCTTCTCACTGCTCAAAAGAGACGGGCTTTGAGTAATCTTTGGTGGCTCTGTCACCCAGGGGAAAAGGGCTGACAAATCCATGGGAGGTAAAGCAACACTTCATATAAAAAAAAAAACCCACTAAAATTGCAGGAGAAAAAGACCAAAAATCTGGTAGAAAATAGAAAAAAAGACATAAATGGATAATGTTTTAAATACTACCTCATAGTGAACTCTTACACATAAGTAAAGATGTCCAAATTCACACATGATAAGAGAAATATGGGTCAAAACTACAACAAGACACTATTTCTCAAATATCACATTGGCAAAAATTAAAAATCTGAGAGCACACTCTGTTAGTGAGTTTAAGGGAAACAGTACATTTTTTACATTGCAGTATGTTAAAAGATAAAGTTGGGCACGTTAAAATTTTAAAGAGTTTTTTTGAGTACATTTTTTACATTGCAGTATGTTAAAAGATAAAGTTGGGCACGTTAAAATTTTAAAGAGTTTTTTTGAGTACATTTTTTACATTGCAGTATGTTAAAAGATAAAGTTGGGCACGTTAAAATTTTAAAGAGTTTTTTTGAGTACATTTTTTACATTGCAGTATGTTAAAAGATAAAGTTGGGCACGTTAAAATTTTAAAGAGTTTTTTTGAGCATTCAGTGATTCATGAATCGGGCAAGCAGTTCAGTGTTTTACTGAGGGGGTGCAAGGGGGAATGACAATCTAGTAGCAACACAAATAAATAATATTCCCCATTAATATGAACTAGAGCTCTATAAAAAAAAAAAGCTAATTTATTTGCTGAGGCAGACAAAAAACAAACATACATCCTTTTTATGCCAAAACATAAGAACATGCTTCATGCTTGAAAATTATGTGGGCATCTCGAAAGGACAGAAGAACCAACTTGCCAAATCTGGACAATTTATACATTAAAATGCACAATAATAGTAGTGGATTACAACCCATTGAATAAAGTAAACATATCAGTCCATACTGAAAATGATATATAGATAGATCATAGATAGATAGATAAAGAAATTAATGAATACAAAGGAAAATTTTCTCTTATAGTAGACTGCCAACTAATAAATATATAAAGAGTGATAGAACATTACCATTTTACAATCTTCATAGTATTTCTTAATTTGGGTAAGAATGATTAGTGGATGCAAAACTGATGGGCAAAATTTTGGTGAGGAACAACATACTCATCTAGTCATAAAGCACCTTTCCATGAGTTAGTTATTAATTAACAAGAGAAAAATAATAACTTTACATCATTAAAACCTGATTGGGCACCAGTTATCCCAATGATCAGAGCTAACATCAATATTGTAACTAACTCTTACCATTTCTCCTCTGATGTGATGCACTAAGAAGGACACAACAACATAACTTTTGTGGTATTCCTTCCCAAATGTATAAATGAATCTAATTATGAGAAAACGCCAGACAAATAAAACCTGGGGGAGCTATAATTTTTTTCCTGCTGCTACTGTAAAAAATTGCCACACACTTAGTGGTTTAAAACACAAATTTATTGTCTTATGGTTTTGGAGATCAGAAGTCTGAACTGGGTTTGATAGAGCTATAATCAAGGTATCAGCACAGATATCTTCCTTCAGAAGGCCATAGGGGAGAATCAGTTTTCATGCCTTTTCTAGCTACTAGAAGGTGCTTGCATTTCTTGACTCATGGCCCCTTCCTCCATCTTCAAAGCCAGAAGTGTAGTGTCTTCAAAACATTCCACTCTCCTTCTCTCACTTCTCTCTCTCCCATCTCTACTTCCATTGACAAATATTCCTTCTCTAACTCTGACCCTCTTGCCTCCTCTTATAAGTCCCCCTATGTATACATTGGGGCTCACCAAGATAATACAGGATAATCTTCCTATCTTGGATCCTTAACTTAATCACACCTGTGGAGTCACTTCTGTCATGTAAGATAACAAAGTGAAAGGTTTCAGAGATTAGTAGGTGGACATCTTTGTGAGTCCATTATTCTGTCTGCCACAGACATTTCACAGAATACCTGATTGTACCCTAAACAAACATCAACAACATGGAAAAAAGAAACTTTGACAATTCATTGCAATTAAAGGAGACTAAAGATGCACAAAAACTAAATGCAGTATATTATCCTGGATTGGATTGTTGACCACAAAAAAATGCTATAAAATATTATTAGGATAACTGAATGAATTTGAATAATTGAACTATGACTATGTAAGTGAATGTCCTTGCCCTGAGGGAAACAAACAAACAAACAAACAAAAAAACATAAAAATATTAACTGAAATATTTAGGAGTAAACGAGCATACTACTGCAACATACTCTCAAATGGATTATTAATAATAATAATAAATCTACATAAAGAGAGAATGATAAAGTGAATACAGCAATTTGCTTATTTGTTAAAGTAATGTGGGAATTCTTTGCAAGATTCTTGCTAATTTTTCAGTAAGTCTGGAATTATTTCCATATAAGAGCATACAAAGTATACTTTCCAGAAGATTTCTTACATTATTGTCTTATGAGTTAAATCTTTCCTTATCAACACAGGGTTATAACAGAAATGGTCATCATGATATGTGGACTGAAGATAAGAAGAAAAATAAACAAAGCTCAGGTAAGAAGCTACTGGAGCCAAATGTTCACAGTGTTGACCCCTAAAATGAGTTTTCATTCAAGTAAAATGGGATGACATTACACAGGACTTTAAAGCCAGTGATATATTAGAACTTCTTTCTTATCTGTAGAGTATTTCAGATTTTTCAGTAGAGGGGTAACACAATTCAAACAATAAATAAGACATAAGTGTACATGATGGATTGGAAAAAAAATGTTTGGAATTTGGCATCTAAGGGAAAATACATGTTATATGGTTTTTCTAGCATTCTAATTTTGAAATAGTAAGTATTAAAACTGGGATATTAGCAGCTGACCTGTAGAGGAAGAGCTACAGAGTTCTGGCTAAAAAAAAAGAAAGAAAGAAAGAAAGAATAAAAGGAATCCATAGGAGTTGATAATAAGCAAGGTACAGTAAGACAAAGAGAAAGATGAAACTAAAAAGAATAAAACATTTTTGTTTTATATTATTTTATTTTTGTAGTTTAGATAATTAAGCAAATTTTTAAAAAACTATGACAGGAAAAGTGATATGTGAAGATGATTAATTAAATATTTGTCATAAGAAGTCTGACTGAATACTAAAATAAACATTAAGAGATAACCAATATGAAATTGTGGGTTTAAGACCATATCTCAGTCTACACAAAACGTAAGTTCAGTTATGAAACTTATCTATCAGAAGATGCTTCCTGACTCTGGTAGCTTACATTATCATTGGACCTGGATTTATTGATGTTTTGGAAACATGAAAAATCTAATATGGTAAGAAGAGAAATCTATTTTAACTTGATCTATTTCCATACTTACACAGCAATAAGCTGCCAGTTTATGCACTTCCAAATTTCCATTTCTTTCAAGATAAAATAAATCTTGACTGTATAATTTGTCTCTAATTTTATCATGTACTGTTATTTTAGGTTAATGTGACAGATCTATTTTAATCAAGATATCATTGTAATTTTAGAACCTGTGTGAAAATTAACTTCAAAATCTATAAAATCACACTCAAATTGTCATCAGTAATTCCTTCTGGTACTTTTCAGAAAAAAAAATGGCATTCATTCTCTCATTCAAATATGCAGTATGAATTCTACTATATTAAGGGGTCTGCAAAACTGATGATTATCACTCAGTAGTTAAATACTCTATGTGTACTTTTTTCCTTTTCGTGTTTCCACGTGCTATAACTCTCCGAAGAAACTCCAGTTGAAAAAATTTACCTTTTTTCTATATCTTCTCTACCTATACTAGCCAGTGGGCTGCACCCCATTGAATCCCATATTTGTACAGCATCCTTTAGAAAAATAGCCCCCATCATTATAGAAAACATTTTATTGTGCACTTGCTATACATGAAATGTTGCATGGGGTAGGTAATCATTAAACATATGAGGAAATATGATGTACTAGTTTCCTCTTGCTTCTGTGACAAATCACCACAAACAGTGCCTTGGAACACTGCAAATTTATACTCTTCTGGAAGTCAGAAGTCTAAAAACAGGGTTTTAGCAGGGCTGTGTTCCTTTTGGAAGTTTCATGGGAGAATCTGTTTCCTTTTCTTCTCTAGATTCTAGAGGCCACTGTACTTGTCTCATGGCTTTTCTTCCATCTTCAAAGCTCATCACTCCATTCCCTCCTTTTGTTTTCCCAACTCCTTCTCCTTTTGACCTTCTTACCTACCTCCAAGAAAGACCTTGTGATTGCATTGGTTCTGCCCAAATAATTCAGGATAATTTCCCTGTTTCAAGATCCTTAACTTAATCAAATCTTCCAAATCCCTATTACCATGAAAGGTAACACATTCACAGGTTTTGGAGTTTAGGAGGTGGATATCTTTCACAGGCTCTTATTCTGTCTACCACACATAAGTCAGAGATATAAATATCTTGCCATTATCACTCAACTTGTTAGGTAATAGAGGTCAGAATAAATTCAGAATTTTAGGACCCCAATCCCTATACTACATTGGATTCCCAGACAGCTCTTACAGCTTACATCCTTCCTAAAAGTTCTACCTATATTAATCCCCAATATAAGTGTCCCAAGACATACATACTTAATATTTTGAGGACTATGGAAATGAAGTGATCACAAGGATCCCTGTTTTACTACTTAAACATAATCTGGGGGCCCCCAACTGTCCAGAGAGACCCGAGAGCCACTGGGCCCACATGCCCCAAGTCAGCTGTGCCAGAACAGCCAGGTGTCATGGGAACCCCCCCAGCTCAGGCCAGTCCCTGCTGCCCAGAATTGAGAGTCCCTTCAGGATCCAGGCCAGACATCAGGGTGGAAAAAGTGGACTGTGATATTCCCTGTCACAATGACTGAACAACAAAAAAAAAGATACCAGAAATATGAAAAATCAAAGTATGACACTACCAAAGGAAAATAATAACTCTCAAGCTCTAGATACTATAGGACAGGAAGACCTTGAAATGACTGACAAGGAATTTCAAGCAACAATTCTAAGGAAACTAAATGAGATACAAGAAAAATCAGTTAGGCAACACAATAAAATGAAAAAAATATATACAGGACCTGAAAGAAGAAATGTGCAAGAAATCAATGCCCTGAAAAAGAATATAGCAGAGCTTGTGGAGCTGAAGGATTCATTCTATGAAAAAAAAAATAAAACACAACAGAGAGTCTAACCAGCAGGCTAGAACAAGCAGAGGAGAGAATTTCAGACCTTAAAGATGGGCTGACCAGATAAAAGAAAAAAATAATAATTTAAACATTAACATAGGCAGACCAGATAAAAGAAAAAAAAATTAATTTAAAAAATGGAAGAAAATCTAAGAGAGATAACAGAAAATCTTAAGCACTCAAATATCTGAATCATTGGTATTCCAAAAGGGGAGGAAAAAGGAAATGGCACTGAAAACATAGTCAATGAATTAATAGCAGAAAACTTGCCAGGTATAAGGAAAGTCACAGACCTTCAGATTCAGGAGGCCCAAAGATCCCCAAACATTTTCAACCCAAAAAGGTCCTCCTGAGGCATGTTATAGTCAAACTGGCAAAACTCAAAGACAAAGATAGAATCTTAAAAGCTGCAAGAGAGAAGAATCAAGTCACCTATAAAGGAGCCCTAATCAGACCAACCTCAGACTTTTCATCAGAAACCCTAAAAGTGAGAAATGAATGGGATGATATATTTAAAATGCTAAAGGACAAAAAATTCCAGCCAAGAATACTTTACCCAGCAAGGCTATCCTTCAGGATTAAAGGTCAAATAGTATATTTCTCAGACAAACAAAAACCGTGGGAGTTCACTACCACACAACCAGGCTTACAAGAAATTATCAAGGGAGTACTGGGTTTGGTACCTGAAAAACAACCATCACTGCCATGAATACTCGAGAAAGAACAAAACCCACCAGTAAAGCAAAAATCCTAACCATAAAGAGAAAAAATAAGTTATCTACTACCCCAAGAAACAAAAAAAGCAAAGAAGACAAAAAGAAAATCAGAAAGAAGGGAACAAACAATACTTAAGACATCTAAACAAAAATCAATAAAAAGCCAGGAGTAAATCAACACCTTTCAATAATAACTCTAAATGTAAAAGGATTAAATTCTCCACTCAAAAGACACAGACTGACTGTCTGGATTTAAAAAAAAAAAAGATGGACCTAACAATATGCTGCCTTCAAGAAACTCACATCACCTATAAAGACATGCACAGACAAAGAGTGAAAAAATGGAAAACGATATACCATGCAAATAGAAATGAAAAACGAGCTGGAGTAGGCTATTCAGATAAAATAGACTTTAAACCAAAAACCACAAAAAGAGATAAAGAAGACTGCTACATAATGATAAAAGGATCCATCCATCAAGAAGACATAACAATCATAAGTATATATGCACCCAATATCGGAGCCAGATTTATAAAGCAAACACTATTAGACCTAAAGAATGACATAGACACTAACAACATAATAGTGGGGGACCTGAACACTCTACTCTCGACATTGGACAGATCATCTAGGCAAATCACTAGAGAAACACAAGATCTAAACAATACTTCAGAGCATCAATTGGACTTGGCGGATATCTACAGAACATTCCATACAAAAAACTTCAGAATATTCATTCTTCTCATCAGCACATGGAACATTCTCCAGGATAGACCATATGTTAGGTGGCAAATCAAGTCTCCACAAATTCAAAAAAATTGGAATTATTCCATGTATTTTTTCAGATCACAATGGATTAAAATTAGAAATCAATAACAAGTGAAATTCTGGATACTATACAAACACATGGAAATTAAACAACATTCTACTTAATGACATATGGGTCCAAGAACAAATTTTAAAAGAAATCAAAAAATTTACTGAAACTAATGAAAATAATGACACATCATACCAAAACCTATAGGATACTGCAAAAGCAGTGTAAAGGGGGAAATTTATCACATTAAGTGCTTACTTCAGAAAAATGGGAAGATGGAAAGTAAACAACCTAACACTTCACCTTAAAGAACTAGAAAAACAAGAACAATCCAAATCCAAAGTTAGTAGACAGAAAGAAATAATTAAGATCTGAGCAGAACCAAATGAAATAGAAACCCAAAAAATGATAAAAAGATCAATGAAACAAAAAGTTGGTTTTCTGAAGATAAATAAAATTGACAAACCTTTATCAAGGCTAAGTAAGAAAAGAAGAGAGAAGAACCAAATAACAAAAATTCGAAATGAAAAAGGTGACATTACAAATAATGCTTCAGAAATACAAGGAATCATTAGAGACTACTATAAACAACTATATGTCAACAAATTTGAAAATCTGGAGGAAATGGATAAATTTCTGGACACAAACTACCAAAACAGAGCCAAGAAGATATAGAAAATCTGAATAGACCAACAACAATAAAAGAGATTTAAGCTGTTATCAGAAGGCTCCCAACAAAGAAAAACCCAGGACCGGATGAGTTCACCACAGAGTTCTACCAAACCTTCAAAGAGGAACTGATATGAATTCTCTATAAATTATTCCAAATGACTGAAACAGAGTTCATTCTCCCAAACTCATTCTATGAGGCAAACACCATCCTGAAACCAAAACCAGATTAAGATACAACAACAACAACAAAAAAACTACAAGACAATATCCTTGAAGGATATAGGTACAAAAATCCTCAATAAAATACTAGCTAACAGAACATAGCAACATATACACAAAATTATACACCATGATCAAGTTGGACTCATCACAGGGATGCAAGCTTAGTTCAATATACACAAATCAGTAAATGTTATACAACACATCAATAAAATCAAAGACAAAAACCATATGATCATCTCTATAGACACTGAAAAAGCATTTGACAAAATTCAACATTTGTTCATGATAAAGGCTCTCTACAAGTTAGGTATAGATGGAAAGTATCTTAACACAATGCAAGCCATATATGATAAGCCCACTGCCAATATAATCCTGAAAGAACAGGAACTAGACAAAGATGCCCACTCTCACCAATCCTATTCTACCTAGTATTGGAAGTACTAGCCAGAGCAATCAGAGAAGTGAAGGAAATAAAGGGCATCCAGATTGGAAAGATGAAGTGAAAATGTCCCTGTTTTCAGATGATATGACCTATATGTTGAACAGCCTAAAGCCTCCACAAAAAAACTCTTAGAGTTGATAAATAATTTCAGCAGTTGCAAGACACAAAATCAGCACACAGAAATCAGTAGCATTTCTATACTCCAACAGCGAACATGCAGAAAAAGAAATCAAGAAAGCTAGCCCATTTTCAATAGCCACCAAAAAAATAAAATACTTAGGAATAAAGTTAACCTAGGATGTGAAAAATTTCTATGAAGAGAACTACAAACCATTGTGAAGAGAAATTACAAAGGACACAAGAAGATGAAAATATATCCTATGCTCTTGGATTGGAAGAATTAACATTGTGAAAATGTCCATATTACCCATTGTGATCGACAGATTCAATGCAATCCCCATCATAATTCCAATGACATTTTTCTCAGAAATGAAAAAAAAAAAAACTATCCAGACATTTATATGGAATAACAAAAGACCACACATAGCCAAAGCAATCATGCGCAAAAAGAGTAAAAGTGGAGGCATAATGCAACCTGACTTTAAACTATACTACAAAGCTGTAATAACCAAAACAGCATGGTACTGGCATAAAACAGACACACAGATCAATAGAATAGAATAGAGAACCCAGAAATCAACCCATACACCTAAAGCCATCTGATCTTTAACAAAGGCACCAAGTTTACACACTGGGGAAGAGACTCCCCTTCAGCAAATGGTGTTGGGAAAACTGGATATTCATATGTAGGAGAATGAAACTAGACCCATACCTCTCACCATATACCAAACTCAAAATGGATTAATGAATTAAATATACATCCTGAGACACTAAAACTTCTTAAAGAAAACATAGGAGAAACTCTTCAGAAAGTAGGACTGGAACCAGACAAATGTCCATTATCAGATGAGTGGATAATGAAAATGTGGTATATCTATACAATGGAATATTACTCTTCTATAAGAAAAAATGAAATATTACCATTCACAGAAACATGGATGGACTAATAGAAAATTATGTTAAGTGAAACAAGTCAGGCACAGAAAGAGAAATACTTCATGTTCTCACTTATTTGTGGGAGCCAAAAATAAATAAATGAATAAGTATACAAACAAATAAATGGTGAGGGAGGAAGAAGACACAATATTCACAACAATTCCTTGAAATTGTTAGACAAGTGAACAGATATGATGTAGTTGGGGGCTGAGGGGAGAGAGGGAGGGGAAAGAGGAATGGGTAAAGAGACACGAAAATCAACTACAATGTATATTGAGAAGTTAAAATTTAAAAATATATATATATACATTTTGAAATTTAGCCAAAGTAAAATGTAAATGAAGGCAGAGAAATGCCAGGTTGCAGAATTAATAAATACACCAATATATAAACAAATAAATAAATAATGTTGGCATATGCTACTTCTCTATGAACTTTGGTGGGCTTTTTACATTTTAAAATTTTATATTTTAAAATTAACCTCTAGATAAAATAGAGGTTATAGTACTGGGTTGTTTGATTTCAACTCTTAAAAACAAAATGAACAAAACAAAACAAAAACCCCTTTTTGCCACTTGTTCTCCCCACCTATATTTTCATCTAGAGCCAGTGTGCTGTGCCCTTCTGTATCCCATATTCATGAGTCAGCCTTAAAAATATATCCAAAATATATTATCTATTTCAGAGCAATGTATATCTATTTTAAAGTTACTGCATAATGTGCCTTAAAGAACTGATGTAAATACCAAAGCAAACATAATAGACAACTATAGAACTCCAGACCAAAGTGGAGTATATCATTACTGTCACTGGCTTCTTAATCTTTTTGTCTATATGTATTCTTTTGATGACATGAACAGCTCCATGTGCTTAGTAGAATTTCAGATCTACAAAAACAAGACCATCAAGATAATACTGATTAAAAAGAACAAGAGCAAAGTTAATACTGGGAATGGGGGCATCTCTAAATATTTTTTAGAATATATTCCTAGCTACTTAACACCTTGAAATACTATTTATTGAGTAGAGAAAAGAACTGTAGTTATCAGAAGTGGAAAAGGGGAAGGAAGGAGCAGAGGGCAGGGGGGAAGGGAGGCTGTGAAGGTGGGGGGTTAATGAGAAATTGGTTATTGGACATTGCACACAACTACTGAAAGGCAACTTTGTACCCCACATATATGTATAATAAATTATATTTTTAAAATAAATAAATAAACAAAAGCTGTGTGACTTTGGGTAAGTTACTAAAAAACAAAAGAAATGCTATTTATTGGTCACTTAAATTAGAAACTGATCTGCATAGAGATGCATTGTCTCATTTTATTCAGAAGTTCATAAAATCATCCAGCTTCCTACTTCTCAGGTTCTGACAGTTTGTTCTTTGCCATATTTTGGATATGTCCACCTTTAACATATCCTGTTATTAAAAAAAAAAAAAAAGTTTCTAATCAGTCTGTATATCCATATTGTATTCTGCAAATATAAACCTGCTATTGATCATGCTATCTACAAACTCCAGATTATTTTAGTATATTCTCCACTATTACCTTTCATTTTCAATACCAGTTGTCAAACTATCCTTTTAATGTGGTAATGGGATATTTTTTCTGTAAACTTATAAATGCATGTGTATTCTGATGTTCTGTGTCCAAGTAGCATCATTACTCAATGTGTTTTGTAAACCCAGACCTTTTTTTTTTTTTTTTTTTTTTTTTGGTATAGCACTAGTTTTAAATGGTTTCACTTCTTACTTCTTTTTCCTTTTGTATCTCTTTTTCATAATTGTACTGAACAACAAATTTTTAGTACTCCTTTTCTGTTTTCTAATTATACTTGCTAAGCCATGCCATTGTAAACTGACACAGCACGAAATGTAAGATTCTTCATGAAATGTAAGTTTTCTTTTTTCAAAGATTAGAAATGAAGGCAATCCTATTATTTCTTCTGAATAGAATAATGTTTGTCATTTGATCTGAAAGAATAAGAAATAAGTTTAAAATGTTATGTCATGGGTTTGACACAAAAAATCTCCAATGAACGTCATGTCATAGTAGTTCTGTTCTTTATTATATTAGTAATATTACAATTCAAGAGTTTGGCACCTTTTCTCAATTAGGTATATTGCATCATGACCAACAGATATTACATGCAGCTTTCCAGAATATATAATAGAAAATAGATAAGTAATATGATACCCAGTTTGCTTATATTTTCCACAGTTGTTGAATTCTTATGGTTTATGTTCCAAATACAGCTAAGCATGGTTATTACTATGCTAGAGTCTGAAACAAGACAAACAAGAATATTGTCATATCTCCATTGAGGAAAGGGCTATTTTAAAAGGCTTTTACTCATTATATTTTTATTTTCTAGAAGGAGTTTGGGATAAAATAACTACCAAGAAGTACATGTTTATATATAGCACTCTTATTAATCTGTTTCATATTTTTTAAAGAAAAATATATGAATTCTTAGCAGAATTTCTTACACTGTCTTTTAGTGCATTAACAAAAGTAACTAATTTGTACAATATGCTGATGCATTGCCCCCAAAACATCCAATTAATTTTCTAGTAAATAATTTTCCCATATATAGTATTTTTTTATAATGCTCCCTTTTATGGCAATTTATTGTTTGCATTTAAATAATTTAAGCATGATCAAACCAGTATGTAATAGCTCTTGTCAGAAGATCGCTAATAATTACCTGAGGGAATACATTATAAAGGTGTTTTATAAAAATTGTATACTTAATTACAACATAGTTACTATATGCTTGGTATTATAATGAATGTTGAAGTTCACAGAAACTCTTCAAAGCAATGGTTTCTCCATTTTAGAGATTCATAAATTGAAGATAAATAAATTTAACCTGACTAATCATACTACATAGATCATTTTATTGTGACCGGCTTTTTGAGCAACATTAATAAAAATCTCGCATTTCCAAAGAGTTGTGACCATGATGAAAAAAAGCTTAAACTATCATCTAATGAAGACCTTTTAAAGGTTTCTTAATATTTAGGGTGTGTTATGCCTGTCTCAGTACAATTTTAAAGGCAGGCATATTTTAGAAGGTCTAGCTTTGCTTTGTGTAACCCTAGAAAATATCATACTTTAAACAGATATTTATGTAATATTTTGTTAATCATTATGCTAGATACTGAGTGTCTTAGTCAGTTTGGACTTCTATAACAGAGTACCATAAACTAGGTGGCTTATGAACAACAGGCTGGAGTCTGAGATTAGGGTGCCAGTATGGTTGGGTTCTGGTGGGGGCCCTCTTCCGGGCTGCAGAGTGCTGTCTTCTCATTGCATCCTCACATGGTAGGAAGAGGGCAAGAGAGCTCTTTGGGGTATGTTTTACGAGGGCACTAATGCCATTCGTGAAGCTCCATACCATGACCTAATTACCTTCCCAAAGCCTTACCGTCTAAAACCATCACATTGGGGATTAGGATTTCAACATTTACATTTATGGCTGGAGTGGGGATGGGGGTGGGGGACACACACATTCAGTACATAACATTCAAACATTCAAGTCTGTATTAGTCAGGGTTCTCCAGAGAAACAGAACCAGTGGTATACATGGATATGTGGATCCATACATGTTTATCAGAACAATTGGCTCACATGATTACAGAAGTAGAGAAGTTTTGTAATCTGCTGTCTACAAACTGCAGCCCTAGAGACCCAGGAACACCAGTTATGTAATTCAGTTCAAGTTTGAAGGCCTGAGAACCAGGGGAGCCAATAACTGTAATCCCAATCTGAGGGCAGGAGAAGATGAGCTGAGATATCCCAACTCAAGCAGTAAACAGGAAAAAGGGATGAATTTCACCTTTCTCTTTTTTGTTGTTCTATTAAGGCCTAAACTGAGATCAGATGATGCCCAACCACATTGTGGAGGGCGATTTGCTTTACTGAGTTCACTGATCCAATTGCTAATCTCATCCAGAAACACCCTCACAGATACACCCAGAAACAATGTGTAATCTGAGCATCTCCTGGCCCATTCAAGTTGACACATAAAATTAACCACCACACTGGGAAATACTGCACTAAACCATAAAGATATGATGCATTTTATTATCATTTCTATAGTTCTATTGGCAGAGAAAGACATTAAAGACATAAATTTACAAATATTAATTAAGTGTAATTTTGATTAATGGAGAAAACATACTATTAGTTGAAATCACAGAAAGGCAACATTTGTCTATAAATAAATAGTATTATTTTAAAAACAAGAAATGTTCCAAAGCAGCTGTGATAGGTATTTAGAAAACTTTGTCACCTGAGATGTTCATGCAGTGGTTGGATGTCATATCTTCAGGGTCCGCAGATAAAACCTGAATACTTCGGAGTACCTCAAAATCTTGGGATTATTTGAGATTTTCTATAGAATTATTCTTACCTTTCTATTCACACATTTGCCATATGTGCTATGGACACTAAAACCAAGATAATGATTAAATATAATAAGTAGTGTGGCTGTGTTAATAAAGCTATTCATGTCATTATTAATCAGATAATTCACAGAATGTATTCTACAAATTCACCTGACTTGTTTAATAGAAGTCTAATCTCTATCTCAGACCATGTTTTTGATGATTTCTTTTATAATGTAGTGGTTAGGTACTTCTACATAGCAGAAGACAACGGTGAAAGCATAGCCACTTACTTTCCAGTATTTTTTCCCCTCTATAATAAAAGAAGTAAAAATTAAATTCTACCCCAAACCACATTTTTAGCATATATTGAAGGCAGAGATTGCTCATACTTTGAAATAACTATAAGTAAAAAGAGAAAGATCACTACACTCAGTACATAATCTTGCATGCTCCCATCCCACCCTGAGTGTGGACAACAAAGGCATTGAGAAAACTTGCAAAGACAAGAGAAGGAATTTAGACATGAGTCTAAGTTATCTGAAACTTCTGCCAGAAAGACTAAGCCCATCCTAAATCTAGAAAAACTTTAAAAAGAAAAGTCTGGTCAGATTAAAGTAGGACCGTGTGACTACAGAAGAAGAATCTCCAGAGTGGATATGATTTAAAGGGACAGGAATGACTTAAGTGGGCACTCTTGGAGACACATAGCTTCTGGGGAAATAAAAAGTCAAAAAGGAAATTGGCAATTAGGTGAGAAAAGGAAAAGGGAACAAAAGGGAGCAATTTGGTGTTCTCCAAGACAAAGGGCAGTCACAAATGTTAGAGGAATAATAAGCCTACCCCCCCCACCACTACCACAAAAACAAAAATTCTGTTTCCTCTCTCCAAACACACACCCTAGTCAAATTACCTGGCTTTTGCCCTACTGGCAGAAGAGGGCACCATTAACCTAGGAATCTTGGAAAACACTACAAAAGCACAAAAACAAACAGGATAAAAGTCAAGTCCATTCAGAAGTATTATAGAAGATCGATTGAGGAAAATCCACCTATACACAAAACGCACTACAGAGAACATAATTATGAAGCAGAGGAAGTTGTGAGTCAACTCTCCAAACACAATTAAGTGTATTCAAGTAACAGGGAGAAAAGAAAATAGATTTAATTGAACTCTGAAAAGAAATGGAAGAAAAAGACAAACATATCAATATAATGAATAAATTGTAAGGCAACTAGGGGAAAATAGATGCAAAACTACATTTAATAAAGGGCATCATAGAAAAGCAGGAAAACAATCAAGAACATGATATAAAGTAATAAGTAAGAATGGTGAAAGAGAGAGTGAAAACGTAAGACAAAGAAGAAAAAAAATCATATTATTATAGTTCCTGAAAATAAAAGAACAGTACTGATATTTAAAACAATAAGATAAGTAGACATCCTAAAAATTTTTAAAAGATCTGAATCTACACATTGAAAATGCTCACTGGATACCTAGAGAAATTAACACAAAGATTAACCCTAAGACATGTCTTACTAAAAGTATTAGATTTCAGAGGTAAAGTCTTCAATATCACCAGGCATAAAGTTTAAATAACTTACAAATGCAAAAGAAATAGACAGGTTTTTTTACACCAATGTTCAAAGCAAGGCAATAACAATAATTATAGAATTAATTAGAAAATTTTTTGAATGAATTATTTTAATTCTAGCTAAGATTTTCTTCAAATATGAAAGATATAGCTAAACATTTTTTTCAATAAACAAGACTTAGGGAATTTTGCACCCATTAGCTTTCTAGAGGATAAGCTTCATCCAACCAAGCGATCACTGGGAAAACTTAAGCAAAAGAATGGATGGTGACAATTTTGATATTATATAATTGTACATCTAAGACAAAAATAATGGTAGAAATAAGGATGGGAGACCAATCAGCAAATGCAAATACTATAACAAAATAGTAATATTTTGTTAGAAATAATGCAAATAAAAAATGTGAGAAGAGAGAGGGAAAGAGGAAAATATAATATTCTCATTGCTGCAATAAGACTACATTAAAGGGTACCATATTTTTAAAAGAAAGTAAAAGAATTAATAAGAAAACAGCAGGGTATTAGAAGGGTTTTAAGTACAAAAGTAACCACTACGATACACACATGTATATGACATATCCTAGAGGAAAAATATAGGCAATATTGCAAAATATACAATTAAAATATTTTATGACAGAATTAAGAACAAATATATCAGTCTTGTTAATAAATCTGAGTCAACTTAAGTCATCTAAAAAAAAATGTTCAATTTAGTTCTCAAGACAGGAGTCAAGTGTATACAAGAGACAAACCTGAAATAAAGTGACCTAAAAAGGCTGAAAATAAAGGTGTGGACACATGCATCTAAGAAAAGGAACTGTAAAGAGAGCTAGAGTAGCAATTCTACTATTAGACAAAGTACAGATCAACACCCAAAGCATTAAACATGAAAAACAAGGATGCTTATAAATGTTTAAAATCCAGTATTTGAAATGCAGACATAGCACTTTCAATATGTGTGCCACGGAGAGCAGTCAAGTGTCAATGTGGTCAAATAGGACAACAAACAGCCATGCACAAAGTATGGTGTGGGAGGGCAGCTTTCCTGCATGAAACCTGCCAGGTAAAGCCTATTTGTTACCACCTATAGTTGTGTTGGAAAGATCCTATAAAGGATTTTGGCTTGGAGCCAGTCCCATATGTAATAAACATATTTATGAAGCAAAATTCTTCAGGAAGTGCAAGAAGATACAGATATAAGCACAATAATATAGGAGACTTCAAAGCATGAATCTGAAACAAAGGTCCTAAAACCCAGTAGGAAAAAAGAATGACAAAATGTATGTGAAGAATTATACACTCATTCACACACAAACACATACACATAAAGGTCTTCAAAAAGTTCCTGGAGTTGCCCCCTCTGCCTAGAAGCAAGCAAGACAGCAATGCCTAGGGTCCTAGGCAGGAGCTGAGGGCAGAGTCCCCCTCTACCCAGAAGAAGGCAAGAGAGCACACTAAAAACACCACTTTTGTTTGGGCGGCCCACCACAGCCACTGCTATAGCCACAGCTGCTGCAAAGTGGTTCAATGCCACAACTGTAGCAACAGCCATCATGCAGGTGGCCCACCAGACACTTGATTGCATTGAAACAAGTAGAGTAAACCAATAGAGACTGGAAAAAGAAGAGGACATTTCTCTCCTCAGAGCCCAGTCCAGAGCAGTAGAAGAACCAACTGCTCTACCAGATGATGAGATATCAATGTAGAGACACTAGAAATACGAAAACCAAGAAAATATGACACCACCAAAAGAATGCAGTAATTCTCAAACAACAGACCCTATAGAGCAGAAAACCCTTGAAATGACTGAAAAGGAATTCTAAGCAGCAGCTTTAAGGAAACTCGTGAGATATGAGAAGACTCAGTTAGGCTACACAATGAAACAAGGAAAAAATCTAGGATATGAGGGAGGAAATTTACAAAGAGATTAATACCTTAAAAGAAGAATGTAGCAGAACTCATGGAACTGAAAGTTTCACTCAACAGAATAAAAAACACACCTGACAGCTTAAGCAGCAGGCTAGAACAAAGAGAAGAAAGAATTTCTAATCTTGAAGATAGTCTTTTTGAAATAACCAAGGCAGACAAAAAGAGGAAAAAAACGAATTTAAAAAAATGAAGGAAATCTAAGAGAAGTAGCAGACAACCTTAAGCACACTCACATTTGAATCATGGGTGTCCCAGAAGGGGAGGAGAAAGGAAAAGGCATGGAAAACCTATTCAACAAAATAATAATGAAAAACTTCCCAGGTATAGTGAGAGACACAGACCTTCAGATCCAGGAGGCTCAAAGATCCCCAAATAGATTCAACCCAAAAGGACCCTTTAAGAAATATTATAGTCAAGCTAGCAAATCTCAAAGAGATAATCTTTTTTGGGGGGGGAGGGACCAGTAAGGGGATTGCAACCCTCGGCGTGGTGTTGTCTGTACCATGCTAAGCCACTGAGCACACTGGCCATCCCCATACAGGATCCGAACCTGCGGCCTTGGTGCTGTCAGCACCACACTCTCCCGAGTGAGCCATGAAGCCGGCCCCAAAGAGGTAATCTTAAAAGAAGAGAAAAGCATCAAGTCACCTATTAGGGAGCACCTCAGACTAACAGCAGACTTCTCAACAGAAATTCTACAGGCCAGAAGAAAATGGGATGATATATTCAAAAAACTGAAAGAAAAAAAACTGCCAGCCAAGAATACTATATCCAGCAAGGCTATCCTTCAGAAATGAAAGAGAAATAGTATATTTTCCAGAAAAACAAAAACTGCAGGAGTTCACCACCACATGACTAGCCCTACAAGAAATTCTTAAGAAAGTCTTGCATCTGGAATCCAAAAAAATGATAATTACTACCATGAATACACAAGAAAGAATAAAACCCACTGGTAGAACAAAAATGCAAACAAAGTAAGAGAAAGAAACTAAATCTTACCACCATAAAAAAAGATAATGACAATGTAATAATGCCTCTGCTTAAAATTTCTGATTTTGGTAATTTTGGTCTTTATTTTTTTTTTTTTTTTTTTTCTTAGTCAGTCTAGATAAAGGTTTGCAGGTGGTTTTGATCTTTTTAAAGAATCAACTTTTGATTTTGTTGTTTTTCTGTATTGTTTTTTAATTCTCCAGTTAACATATTTTTGTTGAAATCATTGTTATTTCCTTCTTATATTTGCTTTTGGTTTAGTTTGCTCTTCTTTTTCTATTTTTTTTTTAAGGTAGAAGTTTACATTCCTGATTTGAGATTTTTCTTATTTAATATATAGATGTTCACAAGTATAAACTCCTCTAGGCTCTGCATGAACCCTGCATCCTATAAATTTTGATATGGTACACTTTATTTCAAACTACTCTCTACTTTCTCTGTGATTTTTCTATTTACCCATTGTTTACTTAAGAGAGTGTTGCTTAATTTCCACACATTTGTGAATTTTCTAAATTTCCATTTGATATTGTGATCAGAAAACATTTTCTATTACTTCCTAGGATCTTAGCCTTTTTAAATATATTAAGACCTGTTCATGGCCAAATATAAAAATTAAAAAAACAAACAAACAAACAAGTATTTCCTTTGGTACTTTGTTTAGCAAAGTTCTAAGCTCTTTATTTAGTACATGTCTAAAAATACCTCTATTTTGCCCTCCCTCTTCAACAATTATTTATTTGGGTATAAAATACTGGATGATTATTTTTCCTCAACACTCTAAAAATGTTATCTCCCAGTCTATAAGAAGTAACAAGAATACTTCAATAAGTTTATAGAAAAATAGAATTAAAAGATAATACTAATCTTTCTATGAACTTTTTGAAGTACCCTTGTATGTTAGGCTTTGTGGGCCATATGGTCTCTGACACAACTATTCAACTCCACTGTTGTAGCTTGAAAGCAGCCACAGACAATATACAAACAAATGGAATTGGCTGTATTCCAAAAAACTTTTTTTTTATGGTAAGAAAGAAAAGTAGCTCAGAGCAATTTGAGGAATGTGAGGTCTGCTAAATTTATTAGGCCCAGAGAGATATAAGCTTATGGCTTCCATCATATCCCTCCCTCACCTGTATCCAGGATAATTGCTAAATTGCATGTTTCAGCAACAGTATCCCCCAGCAACAGGTACAAATTACCCAAATGTTACCATAAATTGTAAAATGTGACCCTCACTCTGTCTTTGTGGCAATGTTTCTAGAATTTATGATGAAAAGAACTATGTATAGCTAATTAATAGATTATGTTATGTAAAGCTAGGGCTTACAGACTCCTCGAGTCTGTTGCACAGATTGGGTTACAAACCCTCCACATGCAAGTCTGTGAACTAGGTAATAGAAAAAAAAAAGTTCTGGGAGCTGCAGGTATAGAAAAATGAGTGGGTTTTATTCAGGTCTAGAAGCAACTATCCTAGTGGCTTCTTTGAGAGTTCTGAGAAGCACTTTGGATCAGAGCTGTTAGTCTTTTATACTTAAGTCCACAACCCTAGATTACTGGGTGCCCACATACAACTTAAAGTAGTAAGTAACAAGGAACACCTGAGGATATTTACAGCAAATGCTCAGCAAGGTTCTGAACATTCGAGGGGCCCTGACATTTTCCTATTTTTCCCAACATGTTATTTTAGTGAACCAATGTAAATTCTTGGCAAACAACTTTGTAACTGCTCCCTTAACTTCTCTTTTTTCTCTTTAAAAGTCTGTCTATAACTGCCGCCGAGCAGAGCACATATTCAGGACAACTTGAATCTGTGACTACTAGGCTGTGATCCTCAACTTTGGCCTAAATAAACTCTCTCTTTGTTTTACAAAACAAACAAACAAAAAAGTTGATGGAAAGATTTATATTATGTTTTAATTCCATTTTTCCATGAACTTTATAAAGTACCTGTGTGTGTGTATATATATAGGTTTATATGTAATATATGTCATATATACAACATTATATAGTATCATATATGTCTATACATATATATGAGATATGTATACGTATATGCCATATGTATGAATATAAAATACATGGAACTCAAACACATGAAAAAATGTTCGAACTCCCTTATAATTAGAGAAATATAAATTAAAATATTTAAATACCATTTCTCACTTATCAGGCTAGCAGAAATTAAAAAGTATGACCACACATTTTGTTGGCAATGCTTTAGGGAAGTTCATGCTTTTATGTTGTTGGTTGAAATGCAAACTGCTACAATCTTTCAAGAGAGGAATTTGGCAATATCTAACAAAATTACAAATGCACTTACTCTTTGACTTAACTCCACTGCTAAGAAATTGCCTTAAAGATATACCTGCAACTATATATGTATCCAAAAGGTTATTCATTGCAGCATTGTTTTTCATTTAAAAAGTTGGGCACAATCTAAATGCCCATAGCTAGAAGAATGGTTGACTAGACTACAGTACACCCACATGATTGAGTACTCTATCTGGCTGTAAAAAAGAATGAAGTAATCTCTGTAAAGTGAGTTGGAGTCACTTAAAACTGTAGGGGCCAAAGGAAAACTTTACCCCTAAAGGTTCATTAATAAAAATCACTGATAAATTTAGATCAGAAGAAAAGGCATACAAATTTTATTATTTAATGTGTTGGGAAAGGGGCAAAGCACAGGGGAATCACAAAAGAGTAATGTCCCAAATTCAAGAGGGAGTAACAAAACCTACATACAGTGTTCAAGAGAGAAAGAAAGAGAGAGAAGGTAGGGGAAGGTAGAAGCCCCAAAACAGTAGCCTGAGACCAGGTTTTTCTGAAGTTCTTAAGGGAGGTGTTGTCACAGGTGAAACAAGGAAATCAGAAGTTAAAGCTAAGTGGCGAAATTTAGTATGCAAATGAAAATACTTCAGGTAGTCTCACAGTGGTGAAACAATACATAGTGGCCCAAGGAGGGGCACCTCAGAAGCCTGACTGTTTGCATATACAGATGTAAGATTTTTTCCACAAAGAAACAGCCTTCTAGTTAATCTTGTTTTTCCAGTCTCTCTGAATTAGCCATCTTGAAATATATCAAAGAATACTTTGCTTTCCAACAACAGTTATGCCAAAAACAACGACGACAACAGCAACAAAACAACAAAAAATAAAAACAAAGCAAAATGCAAAAGAGCAAAGAAATTCAGGACGTTTGTAAGTTTAAACCAGAACTGAAAAGATTGGTTGCTTACAGAAGCTGGATGAGAAGAGTGGAAAGAAGGAAAAATTGGGAATTCAGTAGTTGGGACAAGGAGAAGGGGACACTAGTACAAGTATACTTTGTATAACATTGACTCTTAGAACCAAATTCATGTTCACATATTCCCTAATAAATAAATAATTCAAATCAATCAGGATGTGGTGGGAAACTAAAATGAAATACAATAAAATAAAAAATAAACCTAACTGTATAAATAATTAATTATATTGCCACACTGATGGAAGTAAGGAATGTTTAAGATTAATCAGTCTTTGGCCCTGAAGGATTTATAGGTTCATAAAATTAGGCTTATCAGGCATCTACTTAAACAAAAGCAGTGACTGGTTCTCTTTCCTTCAAAAAAGCATTGAACCAGCACATATCTTCAACAAATGGATGAACGAATGGATGATGAATTTGAAATGTAAAGATTATTCAATGTTGAAGTTACCATTGGTTTTCAGGGAAGTGTCACTATGCCCCCGTGGGGACATTTGGTATTGTATGGAACAAAGGTTTTGTGTGTCACATGTGGGGAGACAGGAGTTGCTACTGCCATCTACTGGATAGTTCCTGGCATCTAGTGGGTAGAAGCCAGGACTAAAGGTAAAAAAGAATTATCCAGCCCCAAATGTCAAAACTGTCAAGACTGAGAAACTCTGGTTTAGATCAAGTACAGTTGTGATAACTAATAGAGAAGTTAATAAGAATCTATACCTTTCTAATATGTTTATGAAACAAAACGAGTATTTCAAATAGTCCATAAATTAATAGAAACAGATGAAAGTGTTATCGCAAAAATAATTTATATAAAATCTAAGAGAGCAATAAAAACTACACTGATCTTGAACACAGGGGGAAAACAATCCTCTTTCTATTGTTTTATTATTGTGGAGAAAATCACAGCTATTAAGTCAGGTTTGCCCAACATCTGATCAGAGAACTATATGTTCTCTTTTTGGAAGTGAAAATATCTTTAAAAAACTCATCAAACACTCTAATTACTCTATTCTTTGTTTCACACAAAAATTAGCCGCAGCTTCCTGCAGATGACAAGGGTGCAGATGTTGCTTTTACATTCAGCCAGATGATTTCATTAAAACCAAATTGTAAACTCAAATATATGTTTCAATCTCTTCTCTTCCTTATGGCCGCAGTGTTTTAAGTCACAGATTATCAACTTTGTATAAAATATAGGCTTAAAAATTTGCTTGGTATATCACATTAAAATCAACCCAAGGAAAGCGTTATAATTTTTATGAAGAATAGTCATGTCTTTTTAAATCTATTTTTCACATATTGTACTATTAAGTATATTTCTCAAGTGGAATTTCTGGAAGTTCTGAGGACATTATGAATTCAGAGTCCAGCATGCCACCACATTTAAAATCTCTTCTGATAGCAATGTTACCAAATTAGGCTCTTGGGTAACAATGTCATTGAAATGAACAAAGTACCCATCAGAAATTAAAGCAAGCAGCGCTTTAATGAAAAGTGATAGATTTATGCATAAGGGAGACAACAACAGAAAAGTTGTCTCACTGAGAGAAGTTGGGGAAGGGTTTTTAAAGGCAAGCAGTCCCTCAATTTATATCAGCATCTTGTCTTGATGATTCCTGATATCTTCACGTGGTTGTTATGACTGGGGGGTCAGTTCCAGGAGCGTCCTGCATGCAACTCCCAAAGGGGTCACAAGGTTAATCTGTAATTTAGTTTTTACAGAAAAAAAAAAAAAAAAAGGTAGATAACGATAAGTTTTAAATAAAGAACAAGGCTTGGGGAAAGGGTTTTGCAACACAGTGAATATCTGTTCTCTTATTATCTCAGGGTGGATATGCCCAACCAGGTCCCTTTCAGTTATTTTTATCAGGAACATGGGGTAATCATGTACCTTGTGTTCTCATGAATGAGGAGTAGAAAAGTAACAAAATGTCCTCTGCAAGGAAAATGGAGTCAGTTTGGTTCACAGTCCTAGCTCTATGCTGTTTCAGCAAGAAGCCTCAATTATTTTTCTAGCCAAGTATTTACCCCTCACCTGCCTTTTGATCATGCTAGTCAGCCATCTGTATTGAGTAAATCACTAAATACTTTACGCTTTATAGTTAAAATATACTCTCTATGATCACATGCCACTTGCTATACTATATATCGTCTTCCTTGTAAGGAACATAAACGTAGTTTATTGTTACAATTCATTTTTAAACATGAAATGATTTGTGAGTTTTCCAGAGTTCTCAAGTAGCTTAGTCACAAGCCGAATTGTTTGAGAAACTTTCAATTAAGCAATGCATATGATTTAGACTATAAAATATTATTTACTTACTAGCATATTCCTATGAGATGAGACGAGTGGCTTTCCCAAAAAACAATATTCAAAGAAAGTTTTTTGCCTAATATAATTCCCAAAAGTCTGCCTCAAAATCAGTGTACTTAAACTAAGATTATAGCTTACAGCATTTTAACTCTAAATAGAATTTAAAAGATTCATGGAAAGAAAAGATCACTTTACATGGGGCTATTAATCACAAAAACAACAATAGAAGCTACTATTTACTGACCACCTGCTATGGCACTGTGCTCAGAACTTTACAGATACTACCTCATTAATATTGGCAGTAGTTGTGTGAAGTAGGTTTGAGTTGCTCCATTTTACCTATGAGCAAAGGGAGGCTTAAAGATAGTACAAAATTTTCCTAAAGTTATACAACATGTAAAGGATAGGGGTAAGATATAAACACAGGACTGTCGAATTTTAAATCCATATTGTTGCCACCCGACTAGCCTCCCAATTTGCATTTTCTAGCTTTAAACCATAAAATAAGGCTTGAAAGAAAGAGGATAGTCTAGAAGATTTATACTCATCAACAATCCAAATTAGGACAATTTAGGGGGCGGTATTGTTCTATTTCCAAGTCAGTTCTTACCCAACATTTAATCACTCTATTCCAAAAGGCAATATGTAAGAGGGAGACTCAAATCATACTTCTTAGGTTCAAATCCCTGTTCTGCCACCACTTACTATCTTTGTGACAACTGGAAAATTACTTAACTCTTTTGTTCCTCAGATCTCTCATTCCCACGCTCATTGCCAATATTAAATGAGATAATGCATGTAAACTACCTGACATATAAGATGTATGTAATTAATAGCCCCTTCTGTTGCTGCTTTTTGTTGTTGATATTAGTATTATTACTCCAGGATAGCATAGAACATATAATGCCATTTATTTAGCATCCTTTGTACACATCACTAAGTATGATGCTAGAGTTATATTGTTAATGACATTTGTCTCTTTATTTTTCACATCTTGTTGTTCTCAGAAAAAACTTGTTTTCATTTTCTAGTATACTTCATAAGTTATGAATTATAAAGCTATTAGAAAAAACATGCTTGTTAAAGAACTTATCTGTACCTTGTTTACCTAGGTAGGAAAAAATATCAGAAAATACAAACTGGAATGAATTTGAGAAGTAAACATTTGATTTTCCTTTCATAAATCACAACTTCATCTGTGATATTTTCAAAATTATTCAGAATGTCAGAGGTGTGTGCATATGAATCAGTTGTCTTCATGCACCATTTACTTTCTTACTCTTCTGGAGAGCAAGGAATATTTGTCTCATCGGGGATTAATACATGTCTTATATCTTAGACATAATTTTGTAGTTTTAAAATTTAATTTTAAATTAGTTCATTGGTATTCTAAAACCTTTCAATGTTGGGTGTAGAATTACAGAAATTCTAATGTAACTACATAAGTCAGGAAAAAACCCTTATTTTTGTATATCATTAGTTTCACATTTTAAGAAGTAAAATTATCAGTAATCTGTTAATTATAACAAATATGTGTCTGTTGTTATTATTTATAAATTATAACTTAAAATTCACACACAATAGATTGTTTATCAAAATATTTTCTCAGTGGGATTATTAACTTGAGAAAATTATTCTCTTGGAAAGTGTTCATGTTATTCACCTTTCTTTTGTGACAAATTTGTATAATTGCTAATCTTTAAACAAACAGTAACACAAATTTAATATCACAAGGCATTTTAAAACATCCAAAATTTACACACGATACTTATATGTTTAAACTTAAGCCTGAATTTATAACGTTTATTCAAAAACTAAATATTAATTTTTTTACTCAGCATTTTCAAGATTTATGATTCGTCTGAACAAATAACAGCACACCTGAGTCCCAGCTATATTAGCCCATAGCTCTTTAGTGTCAATCTATAACCATGAGATATGCTGTTTTTCACATATCTCTGTCATCTAGAATGAAAAATATGCTGTCTTAGACTGAATTTCTTCTGTTTTGGCACTGCTTTTCTCTCTGTGTCAAAACCTAGCTGTACAGCATTTTTCATTAATGCATGGTAATTTAGAGTAGTCTAGGAGAACAATACGATGTTTAAGAAACTTAATGTAGATCTTAGAACAGGAGGGAAGTTCGATAAATCCTTGGTCCATGCCCAGTGATTTCAAGGATGTAAGGTACTACTACTAATAAAATCAACACTTGTCGAGAGCTTACTGCCTGCAGGCATTGTCCTAGCACTATACATCTATTAGCTCTCTTCATCCTTACAACCGCCATATGAGGTAGCACTATGTTATTATTCTCATTTTCCAAAAGAGAGAATATAGTAACTAAAAGGTGAAATAACTTGGACAAAGTCACATGGCTAATAAATGTTTTTAGCCAGGACTTGAGCCCAGGAAGCATAATTCAGATTCTGCACAGGAAGTCCATTATACTTTCTCATAAAATCAGGTGCTTTTAGAGTTCATTTCAGTTTACTAAACCTTTCCATGTGCTTTACCTTATTTAAAATATCATTTTACTATTATTTGAAATAAATATTATTATCCATATATATCTGAAATAACTGTGGACCAGAAGTTTAAATATCTTGACTTAGAGCGACAGCAAATAAGTGGAAGAGTAACGATTAGCAGAGAACTGCCCAGCTCCAGGGCTATGAAAATATAAAAATACAGGGCATGAGTTTACAGTAAGGAGGCTTTTAAAAAATTGTGTTTAAATGTAATGTCAGGCTATATTTTAAGTTAAATTATTCTAATAGTCTAATTTATTGTGCTTAGAAGTTTTTGTCTTCTATTGTGCTTAGCTTTCCCATAGTTTTTGAAATGATCAGAATAAGGGTTGGTTAGTAAAGATTCAACATGTTGACTCCTGTTGATCTACTGAAAAACATATTGTATTCTTTTAAGATTTTGAATAAAATTTTCTATTGAGTTGAATCTCAACACTGAAGGGGGAAAAAAGTGCTTTTTTTCCATCAAATATTTTCTATATAAAAGATGTAATATACTCAGTTGTTACATTACTCACATAAATACTTTCACAAAGAATAAGCAATAAAACCCCAGACAAGAACAAAAAATGTACATGAGGCTGAATGAATAAATATATTCGTTTAATGTAATTCAAATTGAATTTTATGTCTACTGCTCTATCCTTATCGTTAAAGTATCCTTTGGGGAAAAAAAAAAGCGTTATTCATATCTGGCCTCATGCCCCCTTTTTTTTCCCACAGTTTTCTGATTCTTCAACAATTCATTCTTTAGGAACATTTCCTAAATGGTTTTACTCAGACCAATCAATAAATTATATTCAGGAATTCTAATTTGGTTTATTGATATCAAAAGTATTTATTTTTAAAAGATTCCATTTTTTGTTTAATAGCATTTCCCCTTTTAGTAATGAACTGTTTTTTTACTACTTTACTTACATTTTTATGTATCTACAGTCTGAATGATATCTAAGCTGACTTATTTTATTCTGCTGTATTTGCAAACAAATGTTCCCCAAAACATCTTAACTTCACAGAATTTCTGACTGGAAACTTTTGAAAATAACAGAAATTGAACTTCTGATTAGAATGGCTCTGCAAGATTCTTTGATGCAAGTCTCTTTTTTTTCCATATACACACAGATAACAGATAAAAGGAACATTAGAACTATAGTACCACATTCACAGTGAAAGCTAAATATCTACATGCACCAGAATCTGAACACACTATTTCACACAAATGATCTATGTATGGGTATTGCTGATACTGCAGGTCTGCTTAGCTCTATGTCCAGATGGATATGGAGGTGGCCAGAAGTTTAGTTCCTAAGGGATGATGTAGACAAAAATTACTCCTTTTAAGGTGGAAGACCAAAGTCGGGCTAAAATGAGTCAGGCTGGGGAAGGAGTCTCCAGTTTATGAAAGGAGTCAGAAGAAAAAGCAGTTACCAGCCAATTCTCTGGGTTCTGACCCATAAGGAAACCTGGCACCAGAGTGATAGAAAAAAGGATTTGCAATCATGTAACTAGGAATTAAAGCTATAGAGTGTCTGGATGCTCTTTCAAAATTCCCGTATTCATGATGATGCTGAAAGACCAAATATCAATATAAAATATAGTCTGCACTGCAACCCCAAAAAGAAGGATAAAGACAATACGAAACCACCTGAAGCGTTAGATATGTATATGGCCAGGAGGGATAGCAATGGGAAACCTTTAAAAATAGTTGAAAAATAAAATTCCAATAAATGACAAAAAGAAATCTAATACTCAGAAACATAGCAAAGAAAACAATTTAGTCTAAGTGAATTTAAATATTTAACAGTTTGAAAAATGCTCTAAATAAATGTGTTTAGAATACCTAAAGAATAAATAGATATCATGTGTTAAAAGTGAAAAAGATAAGGGAAAATTACAAACAAGTTTAAGCGTATAAATGTAGACATTTCTAGATGAAAGAGACTAATTCCTTAAAGTCAGAAATTATCAATGCTTACTCAAGAAAAAATAGATGAAATCATGCATATGTCCAGGTGAAATATCTGAACATAAATGTTTAAAGTGGCTCTATTCTTAATCACTGAAACCTGGAACAACATTGTTCTTCAACTGCTTATTGAATAAATTAACAATGATATATTCATATTTATACAATACAATACTACTCTACAATAAAAGGAACAAAGTATAGGTAATGATGTTGATGAATCTCAAATGCCTTATACCAAATTCAAAGGCTATATTTTGTATGATTCAATTTATATGACATGCTGAAGAAGACAAAATTAAAGGAAAGTAAATAAGTCAGTGGCTGTCAGGAGATGACTATGGCAGTAATAGATTGATTACAGAAAGATGCAAGGGTATTTGGGGGAGATAAAAAAATTCTGTATCTTGATTGCAATGGTGTTTATACAATTGCTTAAATGTTCTGGCTATGACTTCCAGTATAAAGTTGAATAGAAGTGGTGAAAGGGAGCATCCTTGTTTTGTTTCTGATTTTAGGAGGAAGCTTTCAGTCTTTTATCATTGAGTACAATAGGGTTTTTGATAAATGTCTTTTAAGATGTTAAGTTCCTGGAGCAGCCCCCTGCCCAATTGGCAGATGGTAGGGAGTGTGTCTGGGGACCTCAGCAGTAGTGGGAAGCAGCTGCTGCATGGAAGGTCTTCCGCGGCCACCACCACAACCACTTCTGCCCCAAGCGGGGCTTAATGCCACAGGCAGCCACCATCACTGTGCAGGCAGCCCACTGATCACTTGACTGCATTGACACAAGCAGAGTTGCCAGCACAGGCAGGGGAAAGACATGAGTGAGCATAGACCACACTCAGTGCCCTAACCCACAGGAGGGAATTATGCTGTCACACATTGTTTTAGTCCATTTTGTGTTGCTATAATAGAAATACCTGAGACTGGGTAATTTATAAAGGAAAGAGGTTTATTTGGCTTACGATTCTGGGACAGCTGCATCTGGCACAAGGACTCAGGCTGCTTCTACTCATGGCGGAAAAGTGGCAGGCAGCTGGCAGATACAAGCAGATCACATGGTGAGAGGAAGCAAGAGAGAGGAAGCGAGAGAGAGAGAAGGTGCCAGGGTCTTTTTAAGCAATGAGCTCTCACGGAAACTAATAGAGCAAGAACTCACTCATTACTTCCCCCTCCCCCAGGGAGAGCATTAATCCATTCATGAGGGATCCACCCCATGACTCAATCAGTTTCCAACACTGCCACATTGGAAATCAAATTTCCACATGAGTTTTGGAGGGGACAACACATCCAAACTCCGTCACACATGGTAGCACACTTGGAGGTGGGAGGTATGTGTGCTGCCCAAACAGCTCCCTTGGCCCAGGGAGAGACACATGCAGAACCCCCCAAGAGTGCAGAAACCAGCATAACCAAAAAATAAAGAAGAAATTCCCAATCACTGCCAACCCATCCTCCCAACCAGGGGAAGCAAGGACCTAGGAGGACCCTCTGCCTGTAGGAAAGAGAAAAGAAAAACTCTGTCCAGGTTCTCCCATTCTCAATCTCCTCAATCTCCCAAATTGAGGAGCTCTAGTATACCCAGTGCAGTCATCAGGGTCACAGAACACTAGCTGAGGTATCAGAGATGACTAGCAGGAGATGATTATGGTCGTCATCCACCCCAGCCAAAGAGCAACAGGGCACACAGGCACTTCTACCAAGAAAAGAACTCACCCATGTCCTAGATGAATGAACGCTGGGTCACTAACCTCAGTAAGGAATCACTAAGTGTCCCAGTGCTTAGGCCAGAGAGGCTCTTACACACAACTTCAACACTGAATATGGCCAGGGTACCCACACAAATTACACTACTGCATGTACCTGGAACCCATATTAAAACACTCTGTTCAATGTTCAGTATAAAACACATCTACGAGAGGACTTCTCTCTCCTCAAAACCCACTCCAGAGTTACAGAAGAAGCAACTGCTCTACCAGATGACCAGACATCAATTTAGAGATATTAGAAATATGAAAAAACAAGTAAATATGACATCACAAAGGAATACAGTAATTCTCAAGTATGACGCCATATAGCACAAAACACTTGAAATAACTGGAAAGGAATTCTGAGTAACAATCTTAAGGTCACTCAATGAGATACAAGAAGATTCAGTTCAGCAACACAAAAAATGAGAAAAAATATCCAGGATATGAAGGAGGAAATTAACAAAGAGATTAATACTTTAAAAATGAATGTAGCAGAACTCCCAGAACACTTCCTAGGTATAGGGAGAAACATGGACCTTCACATCCAGGAGGCTCAAAGATCCCCAAACAAATTAAATTCAAATCAGTCCTCTCTGAGACATATTATAGTCAGACTAGCAAAACTCAAAGACAAAAGGAGAATCTTAAAAACATCAAGAGAAAAGCACCAAGTCATCTATAAGGGAGTTACCAAGAATACTATACCCAGCAAGATTACCCTTCAGAAATGAGGGAGAAATAGTTTATTTTCCAGACAAACAAAAACTGCAGAAATTCACCAACACATGACCAGCCTTACAATAAATTCTCAAGAAAGGCTTATATTTGGAATCCAAAAAGTGATAATCACTATCATGAATGCATAAGAAAGAACAATAACCACTGTTAAACAAAAATGCAAATGAGAAAGAAAAAGAAACTATTTCTAACCACCTCAAAAAAAAAAAACAAGCATCAAAGACAAACAATAAAAGGGGAAGAAAAGAACAAACATATTTGAAACATCCAAATGAAAATTGATCATATGCCAGGAGTAAGACAATACTTTTCAATAACAACCTTAACTGTAAATGGATTTAATTCCCCACTGAAAAGATAGACTAACTGATTGGATTAAAAAGCTAGACCCAACTATATAGTATCTTCAAGAGACTCATCTCACCTATAAAGACACACACAAACTAATTGTGAAGGGATGGAAAAAGTAAACCAGACAAATGTAAACCCAAAACAAGCAGGAGTAGCTATTTTCATAACCGATAAAAACAGACTTTAAGCCAAAAACTATAAAAAGAGCCAAAGAAGGCAATTACATAATATTAAAGGGAATCTATCTAACAAGCAGACATAATAGTCATAAATTTATATGTACCCAACACCAGAGCACCTAGACATATAAAGCAAACACTATTAGACATAAAGAAAGAAAAAAAAAACCCTAATACAATAATAATTGGAATCCTGAACACCTCTTTCTCAGAATTGGCCAAATCATCTAGGGGATAAATGAACAGAGAAGCATAGGATATTTAAACTACACTTTAGACCAAATGGACCTGGCAGATATATATAGAACATTTCATTGAACATCTACAGAATATACATTTTTCTCAACAGCACATGGAATATTCTCCAGGATAGAGCACATGTTAGGTCACAAATCAAGTCTCAAAACATTTTTTTTTTAAATTGAAATCATTTCTAGAATATTTTCAGACAACAAGGATTAAAGCTAGATATCAATAACCAGTGAAACTCTGGAAACTATACAAATACATGGAAATTAAGTAAAACATTTTCCTGAATGACAATGAGTCAAAGAAGAAATTAAACAGGAAATCAAAAATTTCTTGAAGCTAATGAAAATAAAGACACCTCATACCAAACCTGTGGGATACTACAAAAGCAGTTTTAGTAGAGAAGTTTATTGCAATAAATGCTTACATAATAAGAACAGAAAGATTTCAAATAAACAGCCTAATGCTATACCTCAAAGAATTAAAAAAACAAGAACAATCCAATCTCAAAATTAGTAGATGGAAAAAAATAATTAAGATCAGAGCAGAACTAAATGAAATAGAAACCCCCCAAATGATACAAAAGATCAATGAAACAAAAAAGTTGTTTTTTTGAGAAGATAAACAAAATAGGCAAACCATTAGCTAGGCTAACTAAAAAAAAGAAGACTCAAATAACAAAAATTAGAAATGAAAAATGAGACATTACAACCAATACTACTGAAATACAAAGAATCATCAGAGCCTATTATAAGCAGCTATATGCCAACAAATTTGAATATCTAGAGGAAATGGATAAATTTCTGGACACATACAAACTACCAAGACTGAATCAAAAAGAAATAGAAAACCTGAAGAGAAGAACAAACAATGAAATTGAAGCAGTAATCAGTAGTCTCCCAACAAAGAAAAGCCCAGTGCTGAGTGGGTTTACTGCTGAATTCTACCAAACCATTAAAGAGGAATTAATACCAATTCTCTTCAACCTGTTCCAAAATAATTGAAACAGAGGCCATTCTCCCAAACTCATTCTATGAGGCCAACATTATCGTGATACCAAAACCAGACAAAGATACAACAAAAAAAGAAAACTGTGGGACAATATCTCTGATGAGCATAGATGGAAAAATTCTTGACAAAATATTAGCAAACAGAATACAGCAATACATCAAAAAAATTATATACCATAATCAAGAGGTATTCATCCTAGGCATGCAAGGATGGTTCAACATACACAAGTCAATAAATGTGGTACATCACATCAACAAATTCATGGACAAAAATCACATGATTTTCTCAGTAGATGTAGATTAAAGCATTTTACAAAAACTCAAAATCCCTCATGATAAAGACTCTCAGCAAATTAGGTATAGTAGAAAAGTATCTCAACACAATAAAAGCCTATGTGGCAAGCCCACCACCAATATTATCCTGAATGAGATGCAAGAATAGGAAAAAGAAAGGATGCTCACTCTTACCACTACTATATAACATAATATTGGAAGTACTAGCCAGAGCAATCAGGCAAGAGAAAGAAATAAAGGACATTCACATAGAAAAAGACAAAGTTAAATTATCCCTTTTTACAGATGACATGATCTTATATATAGAAAAACCTAAAGACTCTACAAAAATAAATCTCTTAGAGCTGATAATGATTTCAGTAAAGTTGCAGGATATAAAATCAACGTGCACAAATCAGTAGTGTTTTATGCTCAAACAACAAACTAGCACAAAAAGGAATTAAGCAATAGCATTTATAATAGTCACTAATAATAATAATAATAATAATAATAATAATAATAATAATAATAATAAAATGCCTAGGAATAAATTTAACCAAGGAGGTGAAAGATGTCTACAATGAGACTTGTCATATGATCTATTAAACCCACCACTGGGTATATACCCAATGGAATGGAAATCATTATGTTAAAGGGATGCCTGCACTTCCATGTTAATACAGCACTATTTTCAATAGCCAAGAGTTGGAATGAACCCAGATTTCCATCAGCAGATGAGTGGACAAGGAAATTGTGGTGTGTGTGTGTATATATATACACACAATGAAAATATACAATGAAATACTACTCTGCCATAAAAAAGAATGAAATTCTGCCATTCATAGCAACATGGATGAACTTAGAGAAAATTAGGTTAAGTGAAATAGCCAGGCAGAGGAAGATAAATACTGCATGTTTTCACTCCTAAATTTGAGCTAAATAAATAAACAAAGAAATAACAAAGAAAAAGTTCCTTCATCTGCTCCATGTCTTCCCTTCTGTGGGGAAGTTCAGCCTGAACAATTAGCCAGTTCTGCCTCTAAATATGACAATCACTAATCTTATGGCAGTGACTTTGCATTCAGTAGTTCAGAGAACCCCAGACAGACTACAGACTGTGACAAAAAGTGTGGAATCTCTCATTTGTACAAATGGATTTGTCACAAATTTATCAGGTCGAGAATTGCAGAAAAAGTGTTTCAACCTTCACCTGCAGTGCAGGAAAATTATGGTGGAGATCCACAGCACCCTCATAAACTGTATATTGTTACCAGGATAAAAAGTACAAAAAGATATCCGTATTGGGAAAAAAATATAATAAAGATTACTGGATTAGAAAAAGCACATACTCCTCAAGTTCACAAGAATATCCTTTTAGTGAATGCAAAGCTGAAAGTGATCAAACATTTGATAAGAATCAAATCCCTGAAGTTTCTGTAAGGATTTCCAATAGAGATGTACATGTCTAACACATGCCTCAAGAGCACTGGGGAATTAGTGGTGTGGTGGCATCTGAAACCTGTGGAGCAGGAGGCAACTGAGTCTAATGTCAGAACAGTTTCAGATTAAAAAGTGAAAATTGTTCTTATTTATAGATGGTGAGAAAGTGTTTTTATTAAAATGTGTTTTAAATATCAAAAGATTTAAAAACGAAGAATGAAAGAAAGATACAACAATCACAGTAATTTGTTGAACTTTCTAAAGAAGAGAACAGAACTGAGGCCAGAGGTGGGAAAGTGGGGGGGGGGTTAAAAAAAATCGGTACATGGCCACAAAATATATATATATATATGCTCACATACATATGTGTGTATACATATATATGTGTGTGTGTGTGTATGTATAAATATAGAATGTGAATGATTTCCCTCAAAAAATAGTTGAGGGTCAAATTTACTAACCCAAATGTGAAAGATAACAAATATTAATCAGCACCAATAAGGAAAATGAAAATAAATGAGGCATCTTTACTTTTCTCAGAATTTGTTAAATAAATGTCCATATTTAGGTTAAGATATCACTGGGGTTTTTTTTCAGTCTCACAGAGCTGAATTTAAATAACAGATGACCTATGAATAGCTGGACCATTTTCCTTTTTATAGATTTTTCACTGGAAAGTTCATCATTTCCATTACATCAGTTAATAGACTACCATATCAAATACTGATGCTTGCTCTCCTCTCTTGATAACATTTCTGCAATTTTCATTTCCCTTTATTGAAGGTTATTATTCATGAGCTGTGGTTTCTTCTAAAGCCATTTCTCATCAAATGTGACCTTTTGTTTTTCTGCTGTAATATAATTCAACTTACTTGGTAGAAGATTAGCATTAATGTCAATTACAAATCGACTTATATCTATTTCATTCAGTCATCAACCAGGAGACTCAAACATTTTATTTTAAATATAAAACAATCTGCCTTATCATTGCAAAAAAAAAAAAAAGTCTTTGTGTTTTTGTACTGCCTGTTATTTTACAGTTGCTTTAAGATTAAGTGTGGTAACCACCTATATTTCTAGGTGCGTGGTGGTTTTTGAGTCAATTATGCTACAGGCAAGAAGAGTAGTAGATAGTAGGAGCCCTAAGCCCAGTAGACCTGGTTTAAGTTCCCCAGATACAGTATACAGTAGCAATAGCAATCATGACTGTCTTTCTCCAACTGATACCTAATCCAAAGGAATGAGCCATGAGCTTCAGCACTTGCTGAAAATGGATTATTTAGGTTCCAACAATTCATATTCCCATCAGTCTTACTCTTGTTTACAGTGTGGCAAGTCACACTGTCTAGTCATATCAGAAACTGATCAGTCTCTGACTCATATCTCCTGACTAGGACAGTGGAGATTGACTAGCTCTTTCTGCAACCATTCTCCTTTATGAAGGTTGAATCATATTTTCTCTAAGTTCCCACCCACTGCTGGAAGTCCTACTGTTTATATAAAGATTCTTTCAGGAATGACTTCTGCTCACTTAGCTCCCATGGATCCTTGGCTGGTAACTGCCCCTACCATTGTGTTTTATCTTGTGTTCATCTCACCAGTGATAAATGTCAGAATCATGCCTATGCCTTCTGCATCTTTTGGACATTGCTTCAGTCTGTGCCACTTCATTTTCTAGTATATTAACTAAAACCCAGACAGTACTTCTCATCTCTTGTTCTGTCCAAGTGAGTGGATCTCTGATGCATTTTGTATTGCTTCAACTAAGTAAAGGCCCAATACATTAGGCCCTCCAAAAATGTCAAATAATTGTAGCAAGTGTTGAAAGATTGAAGAAGACAATTTTAAAATGGGCATGAGAAAACATTCTGGAACAACTATAAATTCAACTACATGGGCTTATGCAGCCAAAAATATAAGCTGAATTGGTTTATATTTATAATTTATCCATGAGGTTCCATATGGCAAAATTGGCAAACCCTTCTAGATAAGCCAATATTGAATATGTCTCTTCCATATCTATGCAGTGAACTTTATATATATTATTTTTGTTCTTTGCTGTAACTTTTTCTTAAATTGTCTTTTTATCCTATTTTATAATATTTAAATTTTGGTATTAAAAGCAAGATTCTAAAAATCTATAAAATCTGATTTATTAAAATTTGAAATGGAGTATTATTGTATGATATAATTGTAGTCACTCTTATAGCTGAAATATATGAAATTCAATAATTAATTTCCATAATTATTCAATGACTTACTGCACACACAGAATCATCTTTATTAATTGGATTGTGCACCTGTATTTAGGCCACAGCTGATGTTTACTATTTGAAGGTCATAATTAAATTAAAACTAATGGTAACAGAAGTCATCAGGTAAAGAAAAAATGAAAAAAAGCCAGGATTCTAGTCCACATTATGAAGCTTAGGGTTAAAGGTATAATTTAGTGATTAAGTTCACAGACCTTACACCAAGCATATTAGATATCAGTTAAAAGCAGCAAAAGTAATACAAAAACTAAGTGTACTGAAATAGTTCCTGTACTGATTAGTATCATCTAAACTTATCAAGCAATGACTACATGCCAGCAACATGTTTTAATCTTGTGTAAATAAATGAATGAATGAATAAATAAATAAATAGATCGGTAGATAAATAGATAAATAAATAAATAAGACTTTCTATTAACATGTGGAGGTGTGGCTGAATTATTGTTTTTTACAGAAGGCCAAAAAGAATAAACAAAATTCTCCTCATCGTCCTCATAACTTCTAATTTCATTTTAATACTTTTAAACTTTTCTTTATTCTAAAACTGTTTTCACCTTTGAGTGACTTTGCAAACTTCCAGGATATCTACATTTTTAGAGATTTTTTTCACAATTGTATTTTCTTGGCATTCTTTCACTCATGGTTTTCTTGGTTTTCTTTTCAATTTTTCAGTTTATTAAAACTCTTCATCTTTGAAAACTATCAATTATTGTTATATTATTATTTTTTGATCATACTAAGTGGCTAAAATTTATTACAAAGAGAGGGCACAAAGCAAAATCAGCAACAGGGGAAAAGACAGATGGGCTAAAGTCCAGAGGAAACCAGGCCCAAGTTTCCAAAAGTCCTCTCCCAGTGGAGTCACACAGGATGCACTTAATTCCTCCAGCATGGAATCATGACAACACACATAAAGTGCTGACTTCCAGAGAAGCCCATTAGATACTCAGTGTCTGAGCTGTCCACTGGCAGCTGGTCATGTAGTACCCTCTGCATAGCATGTACCAAAATTCCAGACCCTCAGAAGAAAGCAGCTGCTCAGCACAGGTCACATTGTTTGTACTGTCTAGGCACTGTGACCCACTCATCGCTTTAATGCCTTTTTGTGTGTGTGATCTTTGTGTACTGTTTTCTGAGCACTAGGTAAAAATTATCTGCAATTCTTAGTACTTAGTTCTTTCTTTCTTATAGCATATAAGGTTAGTTGTAAGTGTTTCTAACTCCCCCGATAAATTTTAGACTTGTTAGTTGAAAAGTATTTATTGAACATTATTCTGTTTCAATCCCATTTGGTGTACTGAAATTCAATTCAGTCACTAACCATCTAGAGCTAGCACAGGACCCACAAATGAGGACCTCTGTCCTCCATAAGATTGTCCTCACTTCAGACATCAGCTATACATTCATGTTTCTATTAGAAGTGTATTTCTAACCAACCAAATATAAATTCAGAGACTGTCACAATCCCCTGGTGTTTAAATTTGCTAGAATGACTCACAGAACTCAAATGGGTACTGTACTTACAATTGTAGCTTTATTTTAAATGATCAGATTAAGACCAGCCAAATGAAGAGACACATAGGGCAATATCCGGGACAGATGTGAATGCACAGCTTCCACGTGGAGTCAGGGTGCATCAGTCTCCCAGCACATCAATGTGCTCATCAACTAAGAAAGTCCCCTGATTTCAGTGTCCAGAGAGTTTACTGGGAGTTCATTACATAGACAAGTTTGATTAAATCATTGGCCATGCAATTTAATTCAATCTCCAGCACTCCTTCCTTCCTCAGAGTCCGGGCTGGCTCAAAGACCCAACCCTCTAATGATGTGGTTAGTCATTTTGGTGACCAGTCTGAATCCTGAGTCATCTCATGTCTTTACATAAACTCAGATATAATCCAGGGAGCTCATGAACGAAAGAGGTACTCATTACTTGGGAATTTCTAAGAATTTAGTCTCCCTCCCAGAAACCAGAGTCAAGGAGCAGTCAAATATTTTATTATACATCAAGTGCTAGTATTATTATTATATAGGCACTGTAGCCTATTCACTTTGGTATCCTCAGTATACAACCATAGCTGCCACACAAAGTATCTAGTAAAAGTTCATTAACTTACATTGTCTTGCTTCCATCTCATCATAATATAATTGTCTTAATTTTTCTCTTTTTCTTTTTTTTTAGGAGAAAAAGTATAACTGTTCTAAAGCTATATGACATTATTCTCACAACCTTTTTGGGAAATTATTTATTAAATAATAAACTCCTTGTCCTTACAATATTTTCAGATTCTTGTCATAATTAAAAGTCATCTTCATATTACTTTGCAAGCATTTGTACATGGACTTAATTTAAAAGACAAAACAAGATGCTTTTTACTCAGTCTGTCACCATTATTGACAAAATTCTATTTCACTTCCTTCACTTTATAACTTCTTGATGAATTCCTCTTAACACACTGGATACACTTCTTCACTCAATCTACTTTAAACCAACTGTAATCTTGTTTTTATTCCTAATGAAGCTTCAAGATGTAGGAATACAAATCTCAATTTTCTTCCCTTCTATACCTCCATGCCTTGAGGATTTCTTCAAGTATTATAACTTCAAGTCCACACATACATATAGCATGACTAAAATATTGGGGTGGCAATAAGATAAGATTTAGAGATGTAGTATTGGTAGGATTTCCCTGAAGTTGACCATAACTAAGAAAGCAAAGAAATGCATGTAAAATATGCAGTTAGGATTTTTCAAATAGCTTATGTTTTAATAATAATATGAGAATAAATATAAATAACATGTAACACTAGCTACTTTACTTAAATATATTTTTGGATGGGGGTGGCTGGCTGGTATAGGGGTCTGAAGCCTTAACCTTGGAGTTACAACAGCACACTCTGATCAACTGAGCTAAGTGTCTACCCCTACTTAGACCTATTAACTAGATGTGCTGTTATTATCCTCATTCTACAGAATAAACGACTGGAGTGCAGAGAATTTAGGTAAATTGTCCAAAGTTATTCCCTTATAAGTTTTGATACTGGGATTTAACACCTGGCCCTCTGGATCTAGAGTTCACATTCTTAATCATATTTCCAACAGGTAGACACTTTTCTTTCTGGAAGTTGGAAGAGGTGGGAGGGAGAAATGTTTATTCTCTAACCACCAATATCTATTTCATTCTTGCTAACTAACATCATTATTTTTCCAGGTATTAGGAGGCAATATACTAAGGAAATATAAAGATATGAGGATGGTTTGCTGAGAGTCAAAGATTTTTCTCCATGGTGTGTGTGTGTGTGTGTGTGTGTGTGTGTGTGTGAGAGAGAGAGAGAGAGATACAGACAGAGAGAGAGATACAGACAGAGAGAGAGAGATAAAGACAGAGGGGTAGAGAGGAGGAAGAAGACAAGGGATGAGAGGGGCAATAAGAGGAAACAGGGAGGAGAAGAAAGACAGGGTCCCATCCTTTCTCTTTCTGATTTTGAACACTGTGATGTGAAGTCAATTACAGCCATTACAGCCATGTTGTGTGAATGGGGAGAGATGAAGGTGACACTCTGAGGGTGGTAGAGTGGAAATTTAGGAAGAATTTGGATCCATCCATGAGAACAATTATTTCTAGACTTTCTAAAACATGAGAAAAATTGGTCCCTATTGCTTACAGCGTCATAAGTCAAGTGTTCTTTTAGTTGCAATGGGAAACACTCTAACATTTTCAGAGGCAGATCTGAAGCCTCCCACCTTTTGCCATCTGATGCTATGTTGCAGAGACAGTTAAGAACTTAGGTTGAAGAATCACATTGCATTTAAAAACTTATGTGTTTCTTTACCCACTCCTCTCTAACTTTCAGCTTCCTCAATTACAAAATGGTGATAATCGTAAAAAAAAAATATTTTATTACTATTATCAGCATAACGCTATTAACTTTTTGTTGTCATTACTTTACTTTTATGGGCTAAATTTCAAATATTCCTTTTCAGCTATGATGTTTCACCTACATATTTCTAACTGCCTTTACAGTGGACATAGTAGACTATTACATTGTTTAAATTTTTTATATACAAGTTAAATATGGAGACAGTTTTAAAACAGCAGATCATGGATGCCTGGTTGAAGGCCCATGAGTGGAAAATTCGCCAAAAAGTCTTGATTGAAGATTGAGTCTAGTGAGTGGTTAGCACATGATGGGATCCTACAAAGTAACTGTGAAGCCAAAAAATTGCTGAATAAGGGTGCACTTTCACCAAACAGTAAGAATTGAACATCAAGGACCACAATAGTGATATGAATAACTATATCAAGACTGTGCAGAATTACACTGAAATAATTCAGATATCTTGAGAGTCTTGACATTTCCATTTCTTAAGACAGTAAATGCTCACCTTCTTATATATGCTCACTAATAAGTGGTAAAATTTGCTGGTCAGAACTATGCCATGTAATCAGTTTCTGTCTGTAGGTTATTTTACTTTGATACATTTTTCTTCTGAAAATTTCCACATAATATCTTGTCTTTACCATAAACTATAAATGGTTAAAATCAAATTATTTCCACCTGAAAATAACAAAAACCCCAGCGTATTACTTTAGTCTTCTACTTATTTAGTTTTAATTCCTTAGAGTCATCATCCAGTTTTTATTCTTCTTCATGCTCTCTATCAAAATATTTGTCAGAACTTTATTTTTCCTCCCAATCTCTCTTAATAACTTTCTCCTACTATTCCTACTACTGTCACACTCATTCAGATCTATATTACTTAATTCCTGGGTCTGCTGCAAAAGCCTCTACATGGTATTCCTTATTCTAACCTCTGCTCTCTCCAATTGAGGCTACTCTTCCTAGGTCATTTCTTTCCCTTGAAAGTCTGTTTTAACTTTCAGCCTCAGTTTTCATCTGTCAAAATTCTTAGGATCCTTCAAATACCAAGTAAATACGACTTTTTCCACACTACAGGTGACTTTTACCGAAAGGGATCTTTTATCCTCTAAAATTATATAGCATATACCAGTGGAAATCTTCACACACTAACTTTTATAGTTATTAATGAATATGTCTTGACGTAAGTTCTAGAGTGGCTGAGACTATGATATATATTTTCATATAGAACCTCAATTCTTGGCATAATACCTAGTATAATCAACTATTCACTTAAGTGCTTTTTGAGTGAATTAACAAATTATAAATAATACAAACCATTAACTTCAAAGAAAATTAATTGGAAGGAAATAACAGACACTTCAGTGATATAAGAAGGTGGTGTTATTAATTTTATTACAAAAGAGTTATATACCTAGCTAGTGAACTGTACAAATGAAGGCAAAATGATACTAAACCTTTAAGTAAAACTTTCACAGTTTTCTTTTCTTTTCTAAATAGCAGTAAACCTAGTCCATCTTAGGTAAGGGTAATGCCTTTCTATGGCACTATTTCATGGTGACCCTGTCATAGAAATCTAGCCTTTCAGCAAGGAGGAAAAACACTGTTATATTTCTTGTCTAATTGGCAGTTATTAACCAATGTCAAATATAAATTTTTAAAATTGCTTTACTCTTTTTCTTTGTGGTGTTGGTGTTTCACAGAATTTTCTCTAGATTTTGGCTTTTGTTGTAAAGACAATTGTAATTAAAATAAAAGTACACTGCATAAAGCATTGCACTAATTCTGATTTTTTTTGATCCTCTCTAAGCATATGCATCAGTATTTTATAATGGCTATATCATGACTGCTCTGGTCTCTAATTTTCTCCTCTACTTATTACTCCAACAATTGATATCTGATTCCTACCATTACTCCACTAAAATCACTCCTGCTAAAGTTATTTATAATCTTCTAATTATTAATTTCAATGACCATTTAAAGTGCCTCTTTAAGTTATGCCCCAATTTGACATTGATGATTTAATGTCAACTGTTTTTGGTTTTTATTCTTAAAATATGTTAAGGCATATTTTCTGGCCACTTAATTTCACTCTCCTTTGTGAGTTATTCCTTCTTTGTTCAATTTTTTTAAAAAGTAATTTCTTACCTTTTTAACTACATGCTTTTGGTTTAAATTATATCCTAGAAACTGATAACCCCCAATAAACATCAACCTGCAAGAGTATTTTCTAATTTCTATGCCCGTGTTTATGATTTTCTATTAAATATCTCCAACTAGATGTGTCCAAATCCCTTAACACTCGATAATTCCAAAAATGATTTAATCAGTTTTTACCAGGAGGCATGAAAGCGTGCAATTTTCATAGAAAGATAAGGTCTACACGGCCCAGGGCACATGATTATGTTAGTTATCCCCTCCTCTTCAAATGTCAGTGCCTGAAGCCTGAGCACTGTCCTAAACCTTCTTTCCTCAGTCTCACAGTGGTTGACAATTAAGGCCACAGTGGTTGACAATTCTACTTCTAAACATCTCTCAAGTCCATATCAATTGCTCAGTTCTGGGCTATATAATTTCGTCCCTCGGTTATTTCAGTACTTGCTTCCTTTGTTGCCCAATTCCATTCTTCTCTTATACTTCACTCTGCAGCAAGAGTAATTATTTCTAAATTGAAATCTAATCAGTCTCTTCCTTAAAATTTGTTAATGACTTTTTATCATCCTCAAGATAAAGTCCTAACTGACATGTAAATAATTTCTTGTTTTATGTCCCTTACTAATCTTTTTCTTTCTCCTCTATGCCTTGGGCCCTATTTAATAGCCATACTAAACTGCTTTAAAATCCCTAATGATGACTTATGTTTTTGTTCTACTTTTCCTTCATTAATTAAATTCCTCCCAAATTGTGCTTTTATACCCCCTCCACCTGAAAAGTTTCAACTTATCTTTCAAATATCAGCTCAAGAATAATCTTTTTAAAGTTTTTCTTAATTTCTATATATAATTTGGTGTAATTTTTGGATGTTTCTATTGCATGTTGATCCTATTTTTACTTTAAAGAGTTCTTATATCATATTGCATTATACTATATTTGGTTGTTTTACAGTCTCTCTCCTGTCACCCTACTGTAAGCTTCTAGAGTCAATGACCATTTCAAGAAAATCAGTAAAGTTTAGTTTCTGGCGAATAATATGGACTGATTAGATGTAGGTTTGTTTCATTAAAGTGTGGGATAAATACAATAGAAAATTAGCAAATATATTTTGTCTTTGGGGACAGACATGCAATATATTCCTCCAACCATTTTATTTTCTTTCCATTTTCCAGCTCCCTTGCATCTAAGTGAAACCTTGGCATTAATTCTGCTCAAGAGTATATGAGCCCCAGCAATGTAGTGTGACTCCTAAAATCCCCTGCTAGATCTTAAGCTTACTCTCTCTTTTCCCATTTCTTGCTAAATGCAGATTTTCTAGACAAGAATTCTGAGATCCTAGAGATGGCACTGGAAGACTGAAGAATCATAAAGTGAAAAAAAAAATTATTGGAGCATCTAAAACATTCATTTATTTATATAGGACATGTTGCTTTAGGACTGCTGACTTTTAAAGGACTCAAAGGAATAAAGTGATTAAGTCAAATCCAGTTATTTTTCTTCTATGACCGTGTTGCTTTACCTGGAGCTTCCTATCTGAAGAAGGTAGGTTTCAATGTGCATGATTCTGTAGGAGAGAACACTTTGTTTTGTGTGTTTCTTTCTTTCTTTCTTTTTTTTTTTTTTTTTTATGGAATCAGCCTAGAATCAGCTTCTGGAGACAGGCTTCCTTGGCTTGCCTTTTGGAATACAGGTTTTATTTACAGATATTGGTGAAAGAAACTTGAAAAGTGCTCTCCAATCTTACCCCTGCTTCCTTAATAAGTGAAGCAAAAGACAGAGGGGACTTTAGAATAAAGAAGATATGGAGTGAATAACTTAAAGCATCTGTAATAGAGATATCCTCCCATGTTGGGTTCACTTTTTCATGCCAATCATGAGGAAAAGTATTCAGGGAAAACTCTCAGAGAAATTTCTCCAATTGCTGTTAGTGCAGTCCTTAGGCCTCTGGTGGTCTTTGCAAAAGAAGTCATTTATGGGCCCAAGTTGCTAGTCTGTTACTTCAGAAGACTACTTACTGGTATGAGACAAAATTCTTACTGTGACGAAGAGAGAGATTTGACATGGGAAATTTGTTCTGGACTTTCCCTTATGAATCTGTGGAAGTGATATGCAGCTGGTCAAAGAGTCAGGAATCTTGAGTTCTGGATAAATCTCTTCTGACATCAGAGCTTCAAAAAGACTTTGGATGTATTTTTTAACTTTTTATTTTCTCACACACTTATTTATTTAAAAAGCCAATATTTTGAACAAGTTCAATTAAAAATAAGACAGAAAAAAGAAGCCTCCTGAAAGCTGTGTATCTGTACTGACCTGAAATAACTGACAGCACTGCACATTTTTTCCCTTCACATCACTACTGTTGTAGGAGAAAATTAGCAATTAAACAATAAAACAATCTGGGAAAGCATGATAAAAAAAGACTTACATGTTTCTTGATTACGGAGTATGGAGTATATATTTCAGTTAAAAAATATGTTATGCTAAAACTTACAAATTGCTTATATTTATGAGAAAGAAACGTAAATTGTAAATTAAAAAAAAAAACCCTCTGTTCACCCCCATCCTCCAAATATCAGATATTTCAAATGCATCCTTTATAAAATGATGTAAATATAAGCCACATTGTGTTCCACTGCTGCACCTCTGCGTTCACCGTCTAGCTAACTCTTCATTGTTTCTACTATTTTCATCGTGAGCACACCCTCCCCACCCCCTCGTTCACACTAGCCTCTCAGTTTTCCACACTTGTAATGCCACTCAGAGGATTCCTCTTCACTAGACTTTGCCTTACCTGCAAAGCAGTTACTATAAACGGTCCCAAACCTCTATTTCTCTAAATTACTCTTTCCATGATTAAAATTTTAATTGCCTACATCCTTTATAGACAGCCAAGATGTGTACATTTAATTTTTAAACCCAATTGTTTTTCTTTTCAGTGGCATTTCTTCTTACCTTCCCCACTATAACAATTCCTTTTTTTTAAAATTAAAACATAATTGTACATATCCGTGGGGTACAGATTGGAATTCAATACCCGTGTGCAATATGTGATGCTCAAAAAAGGATAATTAGTACATTTAGCACTGCACAATATATTCATTTTTTGTGGACCTCTACCAATTTCTTGCTAACCCCCCATCTGCCTGCCCCTTTCCCACCACTGGTAATGTCAGTTCTGTGCTCTACTTTTGAAAGTTCAATGTATTACAGTCATAGTTGTGTCTTTCTTATTTGTTTAACTGTTTATTTTCTTAGCTCCCACTATAAATGAGGACATGCAGTATTTCTCTTTCTGTGCCTGGCTTATTTCACTTAACATGATTTTCTCTAAGTTCATCCATGTTGCTGCCACTGGCAAGATTTCATTCTTTTTCATGGCATGGTAGTGTTCCATTTTGTAAATATTCCACATTTTCCTTACCCAGTCATCTGTCAGTGGACATTTAAGTTGGATCTATATATTGGCTATTGTAAATAGAGCTGCAGTAAACATGGGAAGTCAGATATCACTTTGAAATGATGATTTCCATTCCTTTGGGTATATACCCAGAAGTAGGATTGTTGGATCATATGGCACATCTATTTATAGTTGTTTGAGGAAATTCCATAATGTTTTTCATAGTGGTTGTCATTATTTATAGTCCCACCAACAATGTAGAAGAGTTCTCCTTTCTCTTCATACTTGCAAACATTTGCTATTCTCTGTCATTTTAATAATAGCCAGTCTAACTGGGGTGAGATGATATCTCAGTGTGGTTTCAATTTGCATTTCCCTGATGCCGAGTGATTTTGAGCATTTTTACATGTGTTTTTTGGCCATTCGTATATCTTCCTTTGAGAAAAGCCTGTTTACCTCCTTTGCCCATTTTTTAATTGGGTTACTTTTTTTTTTTTTTTTTTTTACTATTGCATTATTTGAGTTTCTTGTATATTCTGGATATTAATCCCCTTCTGGATGCATAGTTTGCAAATATTTTCACCCTCTCTGTAGGTTGTCATTTTGCTCCGTTAATTGTTTCTTTTGCTCTGCAGAAGCTTTTTAGTTTAATATTATGCTATTTTTATAATTTTTTTTTCATTCGTTGCCTGTGTTTTTGGACTCATATTCATAAAATCTTTGCCCAGTGCTACTTCCTGCCTGAAGTATTTTCTGTATGTTTTCTTTTAAGAGTTTTATGGTTTCAGGTCTTATATTTAATTATTTAATCCATTTTGAGTTGATTTTAGTATATGGCCAGAGGTACAGGTCTAGTTTTATTCTTCTACATATGGATGTCCAGTTTTCCCAACTCCTTTTATTGAAGAAGCAGTCTTTTCCTCAATGTATGTTTTTGGTGCCTCTGTAGACGATCAGTTGGCTGTGTAAGTGTGTGGGTTCATTCCTGGTTTTCTATTCTGTTCTATTGATTCAAGTGTCTGTTTTTAGGCTAGTACCATGCTATTTTGGTTACTTTGTAGTATAATTTGAAGTCAGATAGTATTATGCCTCTGGCTTTATTTATTTATTTGTTCAGGATTGCTTTGGCTATTGGGGGGTTTTCATTGTTCCATGTGAGTGTTAGGATTGGTTTTCCTATTTCTATGAAGAATATCATTGGTATTCTGATGGGGATTGCAATCTGTAGATCACTTTGGGTAGTATGGATATTTTCACAATGTTAATTCTTCTAATTCAACAGCATGATATGTCTTTCCATCTTTTTGTGTCCTCTTTAATTTCATTCATCAGTGATTTTTAGTTCACATTGTGGGGTCTTTCACCTACTTTGTTAAATTAAATTCCTAAATATTTTTTATTTATTTATTTATTTATTGGTGACTATTGTAAATGGGATTGCATTCTTGATTTCTCTTTCTGCTAGTTTGCTGTTAGAGTATAAAAATGCTATTGACTTTTGCTGGTGATTTTGTATCCTGAAACTTTACTGAAATCATTTATCAGCTCTAAGAGTTTTTTGCTGAAAGTTTTAAAATTTTTCTATATATAGGATCATGTCATCTGCGAAAAGGGACAGTTTGACTTATTCTTTCCCATCTGAATGCCTTTAATTCATTTCTATTGCCTGATTGCTCTGGCTAGTACTTCCAATACTATGTTAAATAGGAGTGGTGAGAGTGGGAATCCTTGTCCTGTTACTACTCTTAAAGGAAAAACTTTTACCAATTCAGAATGATATTGGTAGTGGGTTTGTCATATATAGCTTTTATTGTTTGGAGATACTTTCCATCTTTACCTGTAGTGGATTGAACTACATCCCCCCCAAATTCACTAAAGCTTGAATTGTGTCCCCAAGTTTTATGTATTAGAAACTTGGCCCCTCCTGTGACTGTTAAGAGGGTAGGTAATCCTATTATGATAATTGAAAGGTGGAGCCTTGAAGAGGTGATTAGATTGTAGGAACATGCCATAGTGAATGGATTAGAAATGGTGTTCAGGGGCTTGTTTCTGAGGGCTTTAAAAGAAGAGTCTGTCTCTCTCTGCTCTCTCTGCTTCCACCATCTTGCAATGTGAGACCCCTGGGTCACTGTGGCCACCACCAGATAGACTTTGGACTTGCCAGTCTCAGAAACTGTAAGCAATAAATTTTGTTTTTTTTATAAATCACTCAGTTCCAGGTATTTTGTTTCAAGCAATAGAAATGGACTAATACAATACTTAATTTGCTGAGAGTCTTATCATGAAGGGGATGTTGAATTTTTTCAAATGCTTCTTGTGGGCCTATCGAGATAATCATATGGTTTTTGTTTTGATTGTGTGATGCAATGTATTAAATTTATTGACTGTGTGTATTGAACCATCCTTGTATCCCTGGGATGAATCCCACTTGATCATGGTGTATATTTTTTTCTTGATGTCTTACTGTATTCTGTTTGTTAATATTATGCTCAGGATTTTTGCATCTATGTTCATCAGAGATATTGGCCTGTACTTTTCTTTTTTGCTGTATCTTTATCTGGTTTGGTATCAAGATGATGCCAGCCTCATAGAATGAGTTTGGGAGAATGACCTCTGTTTTGATTCTTGGAATAGTTTAAAGAGAATTGTTATTAATTCCTCTTTAAATGTTTGGCAGAATACTACAGTAAAGCCATTCAGTCTTGGGCTTTTATTTGCTGGGAGAGGGCTGATTACTGCTTCAATCTTCTTGCTTGTTATTGGTTTATTCAGGTTTTCTATTTCTTCTTGGTTAGTCTTAACTGTATGTGTCTAGAAATGTATGGATTTCCTTCAGGTTTTCAGATTTGTTGGTGTATAGTTGCTCATAATAGTTTCTAATGATTCCTTGTATTTCTGTGTTGTATCAGTCCATTTCTACTGCTTATCATGAAATAGTTGGAACTGGGTACTCTATAAAGAAAATGAAATGTATTGCTTACAGTTTCTGAGGCTGGGAAGTCCAAAGTCCAGGG
>NW_007726562.1:5006-5522 GCF_000696425.1 Galeopterus variegatus | reverse complement strand
GAAATGTATTGCTTACAGTTTCTGAGGCTGGGAAGTCCAAAGTCCAGGGAACACATCTGGTAAGAACTTTCTTTGGTGGTGACTTCAGTGACAGCAGTATATTACATTGCAAAAATGGCTGAACAGGGAGAGACTCCCCTCCTCATCCACATCTTTTAAAGCCCTCCAAAACATGCCCATGACCACCATTTCTAATCCATTCACTACAGCATGGTGCTACAATCTAATCACTTCTTCAAGGTCCCATCTTTCAATTACCATGTAAGATTTCCTACCCTCTTAATACTGTTGCAGTGGGACAAGTTTTGGGAGGGCATCCAATCCAAGGCATGTGGTATTGGTTGTAATTTCTCCTTTCTCATTTCTTATTTTTGTTATTTGGATTGTCTCTCTTCCTTTTTCAGTTAGCCAGCTAATGGTTTGTTTATTTTGCTATCTTCTCAAAAAACAAACTTTTTGTTTCATTGATCTTTTGCATCTGGAAACTACACAAACACATGTAAATTAAACAACATG
>NW_007726562.1:2231-3928 GCF_000696425.1 Galeopterus variegatus | reverse complement strand
TTTGTTTCATTGATCTTTTGCATCTGGAAACTACACAAACACATGTAAATTAAACAACATGCTCTTGAAAGACCTATTAGTGCAAGACGAAATTAAGCAGAAAACCAAAAATTTCTTGAAATTAATAAAAGTAAAGACATAGCATACCCAAGTCTGTGGAATACTGCAAAAGCAATACTAACAGAGAAGTTTAGTGCAATAAATGCCCACATCAAAAGAATAGAAAATTTCAAATAAACAACCTAATGCTACACCTCAAAGAGCTAGAAAAACAAGAACAATCAAATCCTAAAATTAGTAGATGGAAAGAAATAATTAAGATCAGAGTAGAACTAAATGAAATAGAGACCCAAGGATGATACAAAAGACCCACTGTAATGGTTCCTGAATCATATCTGGGTTATAGTGGAAAAAACAGTGCATCTGAGTTGGACTTACGCACAAAGAAATAAAATGTAATGCAATCTTTACTGCAGTAAAAGTATGTGTATGTCACAGAAATAACACAGAATTTAAACTAATGCTCGCAAGAGGCTGTAATCGTTAGGGAAACATCATGAAGGAAGTTATCCTAAACAGAATTGTGAAAGATCAATGGAGGTGCTCAGATTTACATAAACTGGGAATTTCAGGAAGTAGAAATAGCAAGTGTCAACATCAGCCTGTGGATAACTCTCTTATGTCTTTGTCTCATTTAGCATCTGCTGAGTTAGACAAATAATATATTGTTTGTGGGTTGTGTGTGTGTGTGTGTGTGTGTGTGTGTGTGTAAGAAACAGTAATAATAGGAAGAAGCTATGACCAAAATAGATTCTATAGTTATGAAAGATTATATTTTTAATAACTCTCATGTTATATTACCAAATCTACTTTGCATCGAGATCTAAGATTATTCTATTCCCAATAATCATCAATATTACCTCCTTCATTCAAGTTCAGAAAGTCCACCTTTCTAAGCAGCTGAGTCTTTACACCACAGTTTTGTTCATTTTGGAGAGCAAAAAGGATTGTCATTTCTTTTCTGTTTTCTGTGGGCTGGTCCTGAGATACTACATAAGATATTAGAGCCATGTGTTGAGAGGTGTTAAAATCTTTCCCTGAAAAGGTTTGGAAAATATCTGGTCTAATAGGACATAAAGTAACCAGATTTCTGAATATCACATTTGCTTCTACTTTCTCCTAAAAAATGTGGCTGAAATAAATATCACCAGTCACCTTTAGCAGTTCTTCTTTATTAGCCGTTTAAATATTTGATAGCTACATAATCAATTAAGAATAGGCATCACACAAGAAGCAATTTTTAAGACATTTTTCTAATTAAAGGCAGAAGCACTGAAAATATAACTCTCTTTAAAGACCTATAAATTACATGCTGCATAACAAAATTTTTTTATCCTTCTATGTGATATTTCATGTCCAGGGAAAGATTCATTGACAATACTGTACCAGTATCCAAAAGTCAGTAGAAAGACCCAAAAGATTCATGGTTCCTCTAATGTCTCAAATATAAACCAATTAGCTGGACAATCTCTAAAAAGTGACACATTATAAATCAAATTTTCCAGGAGCAAAAGACCACTTACTTTGGAAACTCCAACTCCAAAATATATTGTCTCTCTTACCTTCAAAAGGTAGGGTAATAATTACCCAACAAGAAACTTCAAATTTTGATTCACTTGATAGAGAGCTCCATCCTT
>NW_007726562.1:0-773 GCF_000696425.1 Galeopterus variegatus | reverse complement strand
CAAATTTATAACATTGAATAGATTTGACATTACTTATAATTATAAAATAGCTAGTTTATTAAAACCATGCAATACAACAAAAAGCAATTTAATTGAATAATAAGACAATGGAATAAAAGTCCTAAAGCAAAATCACAATTTATAATATAAGCATAAAGGTACAGGCAGTGACTACCAAATAAAGCTACACAAATGATCATTTGTATTACTTTTTAGAAAATTTTCTCTTTCCTTTCCCTCTCACTAGGAGTGAAATAGAATTCCTCCTTGCATTAATGGTGAACTTGGCCATATGACTTATTTTGGCCAATGAAAGGTAATGGTGTCACTGCAAGCAGAGATTTGGCTTGGATTTTATGATCCATGTTCTGTCAAAGGGGAATATGTCCCAGATAGCCTGGGCCTCAGTATGGGGGACACAAAAGAGACCATATCTCCAGTAGGTGCTGGTTCAAAGAAGATAAGATAAATATGGAAGAATCCTGAATCCATACCTGCAGCCTAGAGCATGGGACAAGACAGTGGACCTTTGAGTCTAATCTAGCCCAACTGATTTGCAGCCAACCCTCACACCATGAGCACAAGAATAAATGATTGTTCTTCCAACTCAGAATAATTTGTCTCTTAAGAGCTAGAAAGAAAAACAACAAAGCCAGAAAGAAAGTAACGTATTGGGATCTTGCACACAGAATTAATTTTGTTACATTTGTTTTTATATTTTTGCTTTTGTTCTCCATGACTATTCTGCAATTGTTAGGTGAAAGATAATGTCT
>NW_007726561.1:659886-660415 GCF_000696425.1 Galeopterus variegatus | reverse complement strand
TCCACTTGGATATCTCATGTGTCCAAACTGTGCTACTAATCATCCTCCCCGACTGTGGTAGGCAGCCTCTGAAATGGTCCCAATGATCCCCACCTCCTGATACTCATGCCCCGTGTAACCTCCTCTCCTTGAGGGTGGCTGGACCTAGTGTGTCACTTCTAATGAATAGAATATAGCAAAGGTATGGCATGACACTTCCAAGATTAGGTTACAAAAATATTTTGGCTTTCTTCTTGCTCCCCTTCCCCTGCTCTCTTGCTTGCTCACTCTGCCATGTTGTCAGCTGCCACATGGAGAGGTCCAAGTGGCAGAGAACTGAGAAAGGTCAACAACCACCTTCCTTGATGGAGCTTGAGATGACTACAGCCTGTGGGATGTAGATAGAGCCCAGAGCAAGTGAGTCCATCAGAAGTTTCAGAGGTGCTGACCCCAGGACCCAACTCCAGGAGCTGCTGAGAATTTAGGCAGTTCCTTAGTGAGTATTAATTTCAGGGCAGCTTGATAAAGGTGGGGCTTGGTCAGTAACATC
>NW_007726561.1:646092-657906 GCF_000696425.1 Galeopterus variegatus | reverse complement strand
CTGCCAAGATCCAGCCCCACTGTGGTTCAGACCTTAGCCTGCATGGATACATGCAAGGTTTCCATGGCACCACGGTGGAGCCGTTCCCCTACAATTCGACCCCCCAGCCTTTCACATATCCAGCTGAGAATTCTCAGGAGCCTAGGCCACCGCATCAGATCCTCTAATAGATTTACTAATAGGGGCTTGGACCAAATCCATTCCATTTGTCTTAGGCTACATTGGATGAGAATGACCATACTATGACTCCCAGAAGTGTGATCAGGCCTACTTGGAGGATAGACTGGCCAGTGACGTATGTCCAGGTGCAGGAAAATGTGCTGGNATACAAAAGAATCCAGCCATAGCAGGATGAGACAATAACAGAAACCATATCGGTGTCCAGAAAGTTAATCTTGTTCTGCTGTTTCAAGCAGAGGCTGTTCCTTCCTGAAGTCAAAGCTATAGGGAGGTTTCTGAGAGTTCTTAGATTCAGATTCTTCATTAGGCAGCCAAATAAAGTAGTGACTACAGTCTGGGTTAAATGGGCCAGATGCCCTGTGGACAAAAGTTGAGAGAGAGGGACTAATGGTCCCTCCCTAAACCTCTGGCCTCCAGGGGTCTAAGATTTTCTCTCCCAGGGTTCTTCCCTCCTTCCACAGCCACCTGATCCTATGACCAGTCCCTGCTGTGATCACTTCAGCCTTTTCCAGTCCTCCCCACATCTTACCCACACCACACACCCAGCTTCATTTCCTTCTTGTGTACCTTGTACCATCCTAGAGCATCTCCCACCTCTGACCTGTGAGCTGTGCCACCCCATGTGCTGAGCCAGGACCACCTTCGAAGCTGTCACCTTGAGTTCATGGTCATTATCATCAATGTCCACAACTGCCCAGATCCAGCAAGCACAGCTGAGAAGGGAGGAAGCAAAGGAAGCGCAGGCAGCGTCGTCTCCCTCCCTCCCCCATCTCCTTTGTTACTTGCACATTCCTGGAGCCCAGTCTCCCAGGNACACCTCTGACCTGTGAGCTGTGCCACCCCATGTGCTGTGAGCCAGGACCACCTTCGAAGCTGTCACCTTGAGTTCATGGTCATTATCATCAATGTCCACAACTGCCCAGATCCAGCAAGCACAGCTGAGAAGGGAGGAAGCAAAGGAAGCGCAGGCAGCGTCGTCTCCCTCCCTCCCCCATCTCCTTTGTTACTTGCACATTCCTGGAGCCCAGTCTCCCAGGAGTGGGGGTGGGAGGGGAAAAGGTAGAGTGAAAGGGGTTAATTATGTGCTTTGGATCTCTTAGAGACATTCTGTGACTTCTCCCCTCCTCCCTGATATTTTATTTCAGTGGGAGGTAACTTTCAGGGTAGTGCCACATTCAGAGACCAAACTGTCTGTCCTAAGTGCATGTTCTGCTGGGAGCTGAGCCTTGGTGGTCCAGTTATCTAGTGCAGTTTTTCCTTTTTTAAGAATCCATACCGTGGGCCAGCCCGTGGCCCACTCGGGAGAGTGTGGTGCTGATAACACCAAGGCCATGGGTTCGGATCCCATATAGGGATGGCCAATTAGCTCACTGAGTGAGCGTGGTGCTGACAACACCAAGTCAAGGGCGAAGATCCCCTTACCAGTCATCTTTTCTTTAAAAAAAAAGAATCCATGCCATGTTTTTTTTTTTGGGCGCCTGGCCGGTACAGGGATCCGAACCCTTGACACTGGTGTTACCAAAACCACAGTCTAACCAAGCAAGCTAACCAACTAGCCGTGTACCATCTTTTAATGGCACCTGCTGCCTGGGGATGATATGGGAAAGGGAAGATCCAGCAGATGTCCAAGGTGCAGCCTGCTGCTGGGTGCTTTTTGCCCTAACAGTAACACCATTGTCTGATTGGATGTGTTCAGGAAATCCAAAAATGTAAGATAGTCCACCTAAGAGTTCTTGAATAGTGTGGCACCCATCTGCTGTGCAATGGAGACGGTAATGCCATACCCTGAAAAGATACCTGTGGTAACAGATCCCCATACTGGCCAGCTGCCAAAAACCAAACAAACAAAAAGATATCTGTGGTAGCCAAAATAATGGACCCCCACAGATATTGAAGTCCTAATCCCTGTGAATATGTCATGTTGCATGGCAAGGAGGGGAGAGGGAATTAAGGTTGGAGATGTAATTAAGGTTGCTAATCAGCTGAATTCAAGATGAGGAAATTATCCTGGATTATCTGGCGGGGCCCAATGTAATCCCAAGAGTCCTTACAAGTGAAAGAAGGAAGCAGGAGTGTTGGCATCAGAGTGATGTGTGAGAAAGACTGAACCAGCCATTGCTGGCTTTAAAAAAGTGAGGGGACCAGGCACCAAGGAATGTGATCAGCTTCTAGAAACTGGAAAAGGCAAGAAAATTGGCTCTCCCCTAGGGCTTCCAGAAAGTAATAGAGACCTGCCAACACCTTGATTTTAGCCTAGGAGAGATTCACTTGGATTTCTCAACTACAGAACTGTAAGATAAAAAATTTGTGTTGTTTTAAGCCTCTAAGTTTGTGGCAATTTGCTACAGGAGCAAAAGGAAATGAATCCAGTGTCTACTGCAGCCAGTAACCAAAGTCCACTTTGCCACTCAAGCACAAAGTTGGCAGTTTGGCCACATTTGCCAGGCTTCCTTGTAATCACCCAGCCCTGTTTTGGAACCCAGGCCTCAATTGTAAATCGATTACCACACCCTGTGGGATGGTGTATTGAGGTAGCTACGGTCCTTAACTGGGCAGTACAGCTCTGATCAGCTGGTTGATTCACTAATGTTCATCCTTGAGGTTCCTCTTCCATGGGTGTCCACATGGGTTATGAACAGGAGGTGTAGGTACAGGGTACATTTTGGGGGGTGTTTTCAAGACAGGCACTACAGCCTGCAACTCTGTCTATTGAGCAGAATTATCTTACCCATGCACAGTTTGAAACCACTTTCTTTGGGGCTGCCTATCAGCATTTGTCCAGGACACTCCATCAGCCATTAACTGACTTAATCTATCCATGAATCAGGCCCAGGCATCCTCCGGAACCTCGATGTACCGAAGCCCCCAAGAAGCCCAAGGTGCTGGCATAAACTACATTGGAAGTAGCCAGATCTGGAGGGAGACTTTTTCGTGTAGCTATGAGGCTCCACTGATGCTTGACTTATTTCTTTCCTAGATATGCCATTGCACTTAATAACAATTGTTGAGCAATGCCCACTTGTTCTCATTTCGGATCCATCCAATGATAAGATGGCAGAGCATAACAGCACCTGTGTTATTTATTAATCTCTCAGTGCCCACCAGTGATATCCAAAAATAATCCACTTGTTCTCATTTCTGATCCATCCAATGATAAGATGGCAGGGCATAACAGCACCTGTGTTATTTATTAATCTCTCAGTGCCCACCAGTGATATCCAAAAATAAGCCAGTAACTGTCTCTCAAATGGGTATACCGGGTGGCAGTGTCAGCCAAATGCCAAAACCCCAGGGTACCTTCTGCCACAGGCTCCAGTCTGCATAACTGTCAGTCACTGACACTTGTGGTTCAAAAGGCTCATTAGGGCTATTGGCCCAAGTAGAAGTCTATACAGTTTGTTGAATTGTTCCTAGGGCCTTTCATTCAAAGGGTACCATTTAGGGCCGGCCGTTGGCTCACTCGGGAGAGTGCGGTGCTGATAACACCAAGGCCCCGGGTTCGGATCCCATATAGGGATGGCCGGTTGGCTCACTCGCTGAGCGTGGTGCTGACAACACCAAGCCAAGGGTTGAGATCCCCTTACCAGTCATTTTAAAAAAAAAACAAAGGGTACCATTCAAAGGGAGCTGTCTTATGAGAGATCTTATATAGTGGGTTGAGCAGGATCCCCATGTGAACTGCCTCCAATACCCAAACAGGCCCACTAGAGGCTGTGCCTCCTTTCTGTTTGCTGGAGGTCTTAAGGCCAACAGTTTTCCTTCAAGAGGTTCCAGCATTGTTGTCGGAGCATCAGCTTGCGTGGTTCCTATATTAGTTCGCTAGGTCTGCCATAACAAAACATCTCAGTGGGAGGCTTATCCAGCAGAAATTTGTTCTCTCACAGTTCTGAATGCTAAAACTCCAAGATCTGGGTGCCAGCAGGTTTGGTTTCTCCTAAGGCCACTCTCCTTGGCCTGCGGATGGCCACCTTCTCACTGTGTCCTCACCTGGTCTTTCCTCTGTGCATGCACATTCCTGGTGTCTGTGTGTTCAAATTTCCTCTTCTTAAAAGAACACAAGTCAAATTGGATAAGGGCCTACCTTAATAGCCTCTTTTAACTTAATCACCTCTTTAAAGGTCCTGTCTCCTGCGAGGTACTGGGGAATAGAGCTTCAATTCAGCGCATAACAGTTCCCAAGAACTTCACTTGGGTGGTTGGTCCCTGATTCATATTCAGGTTAACCTAACTTTTTCTTTTTTTGGTTTGTTTTTGGCAGCTGGCCAGTAAGGGGATCCGAACCTGTGACCTTGGTGTTATAAGGCTGCGCTGTAACCAACTGAGCTAACCGGCCAGCCCAGCCCAAGCCCTGTTTACTCAGATATTTACTCTGATATTGAACCATCTTATCCAAGACAGTCACTATGCTTGCCCTGAACCCTTCCAATAAGAATAATGTCTCTATGTACCAGGACCTTCTGGTGAGATTTCACCCTTTTGTTACCACTGGTAGCCACCAGTAACAAATGGTGGGAAAGTTAGGTCGCCCTGCAAGCAGCACAGTAAAAACATATTGTAATTGTAAAGTTGCTGAGGAAGGACACGCTAGCCAGGTAAACAAAAAAAAAGAAAATTTTATTAGTAAGCAGCAAGCAGACCTGCCGGGCTGAGCCAAAAAATCGTGTCAGCACTGAGAGGCAGTTGGGTGTCTTTTTTGATAGGGTTAAGATTGGCATCTGGCCTAGCCTAGGATGACAATCACAGTGTTCCATTCCAGGTACAGCTTGTGCATGGAAACAGAGACTTGGGGAGACAGAAACCTTGGGCTAATGGATAGAAACAGTTACAGTGTTACACTCTGGTACAGCCTGCTCAGCCTGCTGGTGGGAACAGAGATTCAGGGAGATAGAAACTTAGAGGAACTAAACAGAGAAACGAAACCGAAGCGTGATGGCTTTCTAAAAGTCAGGTTCTCAGTGCGAGGGACCTAACAGTAATCTAAGCCACGTGAAGGCAAATTGGCTCTGATCAGGTTACTGAAGTTGGTGTTCAAGAAAAAATTATTCATGATGCTTGTTAAAGATGGTAAGGCAGCCCGGCCCGTGGCTCACTCGGGAGAGTGTGGTGCTGATAAAGATGGTAAGGCAAGGGACTGGCAGGTTAGCTCAGTTGGTGAGAGAGCAGTGTTATAACACCAAGGTCAAGGGTTTGGATCCCCACATGGGCCAGCCACCAGGAAAAAAAAAAAAAAAAGGGCCAGCCCGTGGCTCACTCGGGAGAGTGTGGTGCTGATAATACCAAGGCCACGGGTTCAGATCCCATATATGGATGGCCGGTTTGCTCACTGAGTGAGCGTGGTGCTGACAACACCAAGTCAAGGGTTATGATCCCCTTACCGGTCATCTTTTAAAAAAAAAAAAAAAAAAAGGTGAGGCAGACTTTATTCAATGGGGGCCACAGCAATCAGTATAGGGACCACTGCGCGGTGATATAGGAAGGAGGTGCTGAGTTTCCCTGAGTTCAGGTTTCAGGACGTGCCTCTGAGTTTCCAGCCAGTCCCCGAGGTCTCAGACTCCCTCCTCTCAGCCCTCCCCTAGAGGAAAGCTAGTCGCCAGTTAGACTATTTTCAGCACCAACACAGGAAAATGAGACCACAAGGCGCTGGCTTATGCAAATCCAGCGGGTGGGCATGCTCCGTAGAGAAGGGTTATATAACCCTGGTAGCTGAATGACCTTGCACTAAAGGTGATAGAGAGTACAGAACATTCTTGAATATACCTAGTGCGTGTGACAGGGTTTGACCAATGAACATGCTCCACGAAGAGACCAACTGAGCATGTGCAAGATGAAATGTTACATAACTGGGAGCCACCCCCTTAACTGAATATTCATTAGATAGAGAAACTATAAAAGCTGAATCCCAGCAGAAGGCAAGTATAGGGACCACTGCACGGTGATATAGGAAGGAGGTGCTGAGTTTCCCTGAGTTCAGGTTTCAGGACGTGCCTCTGAGTTTCCAGCCAGTCCCCGAGGTCTCAGACTCCCTCCTCTCAGCCCTCCCCTAGAGGAAAGCTAGTCGCCAGTTAGACTATTTTCAGCACCAACACAGGAAAATGAGACCACAAGGCGCTGGCTTATGCAAATCCAGCGGGTGGGCATGCTCCGTAGAGAAGGGTTATATAACCCTGGTAGCTGAATGACCTTGCACTAAAGGTGATAGAGAGTACAGAACATTCTTGAATATACCTAGTGCGTGTGACAGGGTTTGACCAATGAACATGCTCCACGAAGAGACCAACTGAGCATGTGCAAAACTAACGTTACATAATTGGGAACCACCCTCTTAACTGAATATTCATTAGGTAGAAAAACTGTAAAAGCTAAATCCCAGCAGAAGGCAAGGTTGTTGTTCGTTTTCCTGGAGGGAACCTGCACTTTGCTGGCTGAGATGTGTACGCTTTACTTTGCATCGAACTTACCTTCAGCAAGCAGCTGCTCACTCTCTTGAGCCAGTCTGCACTCTATACTAAGCTTTACGTATGTATTTCTTGCTTTTGTGTTAAACACGGTGTCTGTACCGAACTTACTTTTGTGTTAAACTTGGTGTGGGCCCTGCTCAGTCTCTGGAGTTATGCTTCACTCTCTCCATGGAACCTGTATTTCTGATCTATTTTATTAAGCTTGTTCTCACTGTCTGCTGTGACTCTGCCCTTGAATTCTTTCCTGTGGTGGAGTCAAGAACATGGTAAGAGGACTGGGTGGGTGGAGGCCGACTGTTGGGCTCCCGGGACCCTGCCTCTGACATCAACAGGGTCCTGCAGTGAGAGAAAGAGACTGTCTTCAACTCCAGCAAGGACAAGTGGTGATTTATAACCAAGGAGCAGGGTGGACGGAAAATTACTAAGAGGAAATATCAAGGATAAGGGGTTTCTGGCTAAACAAACTTGACACAATTAACTAAATTCCTAAGTTGACTTAGCAGGATTCTTTTTTTTTTTAAAGATGACCGGTAAGGGGATCTCAACCCTTGGCTTGGTGTTGTCAGCACCACGCTCAGCCAGTGAGCAAACCGGCCATTCCTATATAGGATCCGAACCCGTGGCCTTGGTGTTATCAGCACCGCACTCTACCGAGTGAGCCACGGGCCGGCCTCAAACTGTTTGTTTTTAATAAGGGTGCATGATCAGGAAAGATATAAGCTTTTTATATGCTTGCTGTTACCTAATTTTTTGATAAAATTAGTGATAATAATAAAGGCAAAATAAATTTGCTGGTTTGCAGACCGGGCTAAAAACAAAATAATCATTGAATGTCATATGAACAAAATAACTAGATAAAAATGTATACCTTAATGTAGTAATTTAGACAGATTAACATAGCATAAGCCACCTCCAATGTACATATTTCTCTCTTAATTTACATGCTCGGCTGAGGTAATAATCTGTCTATTGCTGTCAAGCAGAGGACTCAGAAGAGCCTGACTAAAGCTTGGTCAAAGGAGTCTGTCATGGCCATTAGCAAGGTCCACCCCTGCGTACAAGGCTCCTCCAGTCTGCACAACGGACTCTACAATTGTTACGATGTCTGGGACTGTAGGCATAAGGGGATTTGCCACATTGAGCTTGCGGTAGTCCAGTGAGGTGCCAAGTACCACTGGCTCCACAGGACTATCACAAAGTGATTTCATTTCTTAAGTACCTCTGCCTCCTTTGGCTGCTTGGTCCGGATACTGACCTCCTGTCCCCTCCCCTCCCCCACCTCCCAGCATCCTATATTGTTCACAGTAGCAACAGGGCTAAGTTGGGGAAGCCTGGTAGGCTCTTGATTGTGTACTTGTACCACTACCACCATTCCAATTGTGGCATTTATCCACTGGAAGCATTCCCTAAGAGCCTAAGGCAGCCCCTCCCGTACCGGCCAGCCAAAAGGAAAAAAAAACAAAAACTGTGCATTGGCCCAAAGAGTTCACTCAGAACTGCAGTCCTGGGCCGGCCCCGTGGCTCACTCCGGAGAGTGGGGCCCTGGTAGTGCCGAGGCTGTGGGTTCGGATCCTGTATAGGGATGGCCAGTGCGTTCACTGGCTGAGCGTGGTGCAGACAACACCGTGCAGAGGGTTGCGATCCCCTTACTGCTCAGAAAAAAAAAAAAAGAATTGCAGTCCTTTGTCCAGTCTGAGATTTACTTCCAAATCCAGTTAAAGTAACTTCCCAGCCATGCCCATGGGTGCTTCCTGCCACCATAGTAACTTGGACTTCAGTGTCCAAAAGGGCTGAAAAGGTTTAGCAGCCTTAGTTGTTATCAAGTCCCCAACACACCTAGACCAGCATAAGGCCTTTGCCCCTCCTTAGGGAAGAAGGGATCTCAGCTTCTACCCTAGTCCTATTTGCTCTTGAAGGGGGTCATGTCTGGGAAAAGAAGTAATACGAGGGCATTTCAAAAAGTTTGTGCAAAAATAGAATTAAAAGATACAGCCAACCCTTCCATGACCTTTTTGAAGTACCCTCGTAAGAAGGCATCAGATCAACACCAGTGCCAACAGCACAGACTCAGCAAGGCGGTCTAGCTCCCTTGGTTCTCCTCCTGTTTGTCCCCAGTAAATGCCAAAGCTGGCCACAGGTGTCTTCCCCTGCTACAGCCCAGATCTTTAAATGCTGTGGCCCTCTCGTGGCCTGATGGTGAGACAGAAGTTCCCTCACGGGCAAACCATCAGTCTTCTCCTTGGGGACTCCCTGGTATAATTGCCAGGTCCACATTGTCCTGTCATCTGGACCTGCTATTTGTTTCCTTTCCTCCCCCTTTGTCTGTATCCAGGCTTCTGCTCAAAGAGTTTGTTGCCCAGTAGCTGAGCAGTGTTCTGGATTGGATGGTCCCTGACAGCCTAGTGGTGCCAATTGGAAGCACTGGCCAACCTGATCGCACGACCCTCTCGTCATCTGGGCCCTCATTTTTTCCTTTAGAAACCCCAGACCATGGTTAATAGACACAAAACAGCTAGTTTGGAAAAATAAGACCTATTGGTGTATAGTCAAGGCAGGCATCTACAATTAACATTCAATTATTACACGTTATCAAATGGCTGGAAGAGAGGAGATTGAATGTCCTCATCACAAAGAAATGACTTGTTTTGTAATGATGAATATGCTAATTATCCTGATTTAACCATTACACATTGTATACAGGTATTGATATTCAATTCTGTACTTATTACATTTCAATAAAAATAAAAAATAATTTAAAAAACAAATCCAGACCAGGGTTACCTCGACCCTAAGAGAAGCCATAGCTTCCGTACTGTTGCCGAGGGGCGCTCATCAGGCCACAGAAACTCCTCTTGGGTAGGCCACTCTCTCACTGTGGATGGAAAGACCCTCTGGCTGCCGCAAGCCCTGAGTGGTCTTTACACGCTCTTCCTCCACGCTCACATCATTGGCAAGTCGGAGGGGCTAGGCTGGCCTGGGGCATGGGGTCAGTCATTAGGCAACCAAGTGATTTCCATTCCTTCTCAGATGGCACAACTGGTGTGGCTTCCTTATCTGTAGCCAAGGAGCCAACCTCTCCAGTCTCATTGGGCTTTTGCCCAAACCTGTCTCTAATGTTCCTCCTTCCCCACTCACTTCAAGAGTGGGCCTCGGAACATCCCTACGAGGCTGATTGACCTTGATGACCAGGGCGTATCTCATGTGTGGTCGTGGCCACAGGTCCGAGGGAAGCAGTTCTGCTTTCCCAGAGGTACAAACGGGTGAACAACAACCCCAGTGTGATTTTCTTTAGGCTTTATGAGGGCCTTTCCCCTTTATCTCTAATTCTAACCACAAACACAAACCATTAGGCATCTGAGGGCAGCAGACAAGTGCCACTTGTCCCCCTTGTTACCAAATGCTTCGGCACCCAGGATCACTACCATCCAAGTGCTCTGATCCATACCTGGCTAGTCCGCCTGCTGGTCCCACCTGTCTTTTTCCAAAAGGGCACTGTGATCTTATCAACCTCTGAGAGGAAGGGGTTGAAAATTCAATGTTGCCAACCTGTCAAGGGCAGGTGGACCAAAGCTCCACGTAGTGGCCTCTGTAGTGGGTTCAATGGTGTCCCCCTAAAAGACATGCCCACCCAGGACCTTAGAATGTGACTTTATCTGGCATAAGTGTTTTTGCAGATGTAATTAAGGTAAAGATTTTGGGATGAGATCATCCTGGATTAGGGTGGGCCCTAAATCCAATAATGTCTGTATAAGAGACATGGACTCAGGGAAGAAAGCCATGTGAAGAGGAAGGCAGAGACTGGGGAAATGCCTGTGTAAGCCGAGGACCACCGAGGATTGCTGGCAACCACCAGAAGCCAGGAGAGAGACCTGGGATGGATTATCCCTGCAGACCTCCAGAAGGAACCCACCCTGCTGACACCTTGATTCCAGACCTCTGGCCTCCAGAACTGTTTTTTTTTTTTCCTTTTTGTCTTTTTTTTTCGTGTCCAGCAACGGATTGCAACCCTCAGTGTCGCGCCCGTACCAGACCGGGACCGGCAACGGGACCGCAACCCTCGGTGTTGCGCCCACACCTTGCTCAGCCAGTGAGCGGGAACCGGTCTGTATGTGGGATCCGAACCCTCGGCGGGAGTGCCGCCGCGCTCCCAAGCGGCGCACTATAGCAGTGCGCCACCGGGCCGGCCCCAGAACTGTTGTTTTAAGCCACAAACTTTGAGGTAAATTGTTGCAGCAGCCCCGGGAAACAAATATAGCCTCTTTTACAGGAGGACAAATAGGTCAACTTTGGCCAAATTTTGCTAAAACGTACAAGTTTTGCTAAAAGATACAAGTATCAGGAGCATAGAGTTACTTATCTTGTTAAAAGATGGAAGTTTTTCCTTGACTGCCAGAGAAATTTGGTGTCGTGGGTCCGCCTACATTATTTCAAGACACTTTTCCTTGGCAAGCAGGCCTAGAGTTTTGTTGGGGCTTATGGGCCATGGTCTCTCCTGTTGGCAGGGAGCTGAGGCCACTAAGAATGAGAACTTTTTTTTTTTTTTGTCTTTTTTTTTTTTTTTTTTTTTTGACCGGCAACGGGATCGCAAACCTCGGCGTTGCTCCCGCGCCTCGCTCAGCCAGTGAGCGGGAGCCGGTCGGTATGTGGGATCCGAACCCTCGGGCGGGAGCGCCGCCGCCCTTCCCAAGCGGCGCACTATCCAGTGCGCCACCGGGCCGGCCCAAGAATGAGAACTTTAACTTGCCCACCAAGACATCATTACAGAGTGATAAATTTTGGACACCAGAGGAATTTTCTAACACTTTTAGGTACATTTACAATTCAAACGTGTAACACATTTCAGTATAATTTACACGTTTTTACAATAGTTCATACAATGAATGGGCTGGAGACTCATTTGCAAAGTTACTTTATCTTTTTTTCTTTTTTTCCTCTTCACCGCAAGTTGTTTGCCTAAATTCTATTAGGCACTTTTTTTTTTTTTTTTACAGAAACATAGACTGAGGAGTTTTAACACAGGTACCACAGGAGTTGTACAGTAGCTGGAAACGGGGAGCCGTGAGCACAGCTTTGCACTAACTCCTGGGTTTTTTTGTTTTTTTAAAGATGACCGGTAAGGGGATCTTAACCCTTGACTTGGTGTTGTCAGCACCACGCTCACCCAGTGAACTAACCG
>NW_007726561.1:642949-645118 GCF_000696425.1 Galeopterus variegatus | reverse complement strand
CCTGCCCCTCGCTCAGCCAGTGAGCGGGAACCGGTCTGTATGTGGGATCCGAACCCTCGGCGGGAGCGCCGCCACACTTCCCAAGAGGTGCACTGTAGCAGTGCGCCACCGGGCCGGCCCCTCATTTTCTTTTTAAATCCTTTATTTAAAAAGACAAACAACCCTCCCCAGCTATATATATATATCCCCATTGTAAGCACATTCACACACCCCTTGGTTGCCTCCCCCAACTCCATCTTATTGATATTTCTAGATTTTTATTTCTGGATTATCAACTTCCCTTTTTTCTTAGTTAGTTTTTTTTTTTTTTTTTTTTTTTTTTGCAGTTGGCTGGTACAGGGATCCAAACCCGTTACCCTGGTTTTATAAGGCTGCAGTCTAACCAACTAAGCTAACCGGCCAGCCTGATCTCAGTTACTTTTAAGACCATAAACTCTAGGGCCGGCCCCGTGGCTCACTCGGGAGAGTGCGGTGCTGACAACACCAAGGCCACGGGNCCTTGACTTGGTGTTGTCAGCACCACGCTCACCCAGTGAACTAACCGGCCATCCCTATATGTGATCCGAACCCATGACCTTGGTGTTATCAGCACCGCACTCTCCCAAGTGAGCCACAGGCCAGCCCCTTAACTCCTGGTTTTAAGTGGCCACTACCTCAGCCTCAGACTCACTTTTAACACCTTCAGGCACAAGTCCTACCTCTAGCCCCTGGATTTCCAAATGTTCATTAACAGATGACATTAGCTGCCAGATCCTAGGAAGTCCTTTCCCCTAACTGGACCCATACAGCCCCTGAATAGGTAGGAGAGTGGGATGATCCTAATCTGCACTTTGATGAGGGCTGGGCTACCAAATCCTGGGCAAGTATATTATCCTGTGAATCCCTGAATCATCATCTTTTTTTTTTTTTGGTGGCTGGTCAGTACAGGCATCCAAACCCTTGACCCTGGTGTTATAACACCACACTCTAAACAACTGAGCTAACCGGCCAGCCCCAGAGTCATCTATTTTTTTTTTTTTTAAAGATGACCGGAAAGGGGATCTTAACCCTTGGCTTGGTGTTGTCAGNCAAATGTGTCAAGCTCACAGGTACAAGACAAGGCAAGGCCAAGGTCTGACTGATTTGACCAGTAAAGACACAATGAGCAGCCACACAGACAAGTTAGTATTTACATAGACTCTGAAAAGAAGAATAAGCCAAAGGCTCCAGCTCCCTGTGACCCTTAGCTTAGCTTTATGGGGTTGACAAAAGTGGTCAAATGGCCAAATGCGACTTATGGGATACTCTACTGATGAGGAGCCAAATTGAGACTGCAGCTTCGTGGTTTGATATCCTGAGCTCTATTCCAAGGGAGGGGTGGGGCAGGCTGCCTCATCAGAATCCAGGAGGCAATAAAAAATTGTTTCATCACAGCCTCCTGGGGGAGATAGAGGCAGGTGGGAGAGGACCTCATAGCAGCTCCTTATAGGCCTCTAATACAGGCATTCTGCCAAAACTCAGATAAGCTGTCATTCAAGCCTTTGCCCATGTGAACACGTGCAAGGTCGCCGCGGCGCCACGGAGGACTTACTTCCTCAAAGAACTGCAAAGGCATGGAGCTTAGATTCTAGAGGCATGGCAGAAAGCAAGTAAGTCAGAAGCCAGAATGGTGGCTACCTTCGGGGCAGAGGAAAGAGATGGGTGTGAGAGGCTTTCTGGGGTGCTGGTATTAACGTCCTCTTTCTTGGTCTGGGAGTTGGCCATAGGAGTGCATTTTCACTTTGTAATGATTCATTGATTAGTTCACTTATGATTTGTGCACTTTTCTATATGTGTGCTCTACTTAAAAAGGTAAAATAAATATATAATTAAGTACATATTAAATTAGGAAAGTATACAGTATGTAAGATAGTGGTAAGTGCTGTAGAAAGAGGGGACAGCGTGTTGGGTTTGGGGAGAGGGTTGCAAGACTCCTTCTCACTCATGGAATGTCTCCGAGAAGGCGGCCCTTCAACAAAGGCCTGAGGATGCTCATTTTCCCCTCCTTCCTCTCTAGGTTTCATCTCAGGCCTCTTGTTACCCTTTTCCTTGCTTTCCCACTCCAGACCTCTGATCTTTTTTTCATTTTCTTTCTTCTTTTTTTTTTTTTTGTCTTTTGTCTTTTTCCGTGTCCGGCAACGGATCGCAACC
>NW_007726561.1:639952-641896 GCF_000696425.1 Galeopterus variegatus | reverse complement strand
TTTTTTTTTTTTTTTTTTTTTTTTTTTTTTTTTTTTTTTTTGCAGTTGGCTGGTACAGGGATCCAAACCCGTTACCCTGGTGTTATAAGGCTGCAGTCTAACCAACTAAGCTAACCGGCCAGCCTGATCTCAGTTACTTTTAAGACCATAAACTCTAGGGCCGGCCCCGTGGCTCACTCGGGAGAGTGCGGTGCTGACAACACCAAGGCCACGGGTTCGGATCCTATATAGGGATGGCCGGTTTGCTCACTGGGTGAGTGTGGTGCTGACAACACCAAGTCAAGGGTTAAGATCCCCTTACCGGTCATCTTTTTAAAAAAAAAAAAAAAGACCATAAACTCTAATATATCCCCTGCATTATCTCCTAGATTTGTCTCAACTGTTTTTAAAATATTTCATCCAAAACTGCTTCCCATGTGAGTCTTTGCGGTGCAAAACTTCTGCTTGTTGCCATATCACGGTGCTCTAACCAACTGAGCTAACTGGCCAGCCCATCCCAGGGATCCTAATATCAGGCCCCAATATTTGAGTAGTTTGGCTCGATGTAAAATTTTAGATTGTAAGTTCTTATCCTTCAATAAGAAGTTTTTAAAAACTTCTCCATTTCTCCAAGATCATGGTGCATCTAGTGCTGCTGTTAACAAATATGTCAGTCAGATATTTTCCTTTTTATTGGCCGGTAGAAGGATCAAACCTGGGATCTATCATCAGGCTTTAACCCACTGAGCTAACTAGGCAGCCTCCCAACTCTTATTCTTATACGCAATTTGCTCTTAGAATTTTCTCTTTGGCTGCAACATACCTAAATTTCACTAGAATGGATCTAGGTGTAGGGCTTTCCATCTCTCTCTGCTCTAGCAAGTATGGGCCCTTTCAATCTGAGGTTCTACGAGCTTTTGAATCCCAGGAAATTAATCTCTATTATTCTTCTTCAGTATTTCCCCCTCTCCACTTCTCTCTCTCTCTCAACCCTAGTGTCTGGATGTTAGCATTTCTACAACTATCATCTATATTCCTTAGCTTTTCTTTTCTATTTTATATTACTTTATTCTTTCCGTTTTCATTGTGGGAGATTGCATTACTGTGGTCTTCCAATTCTCGAACTCCATCTTCGGCTCCATTCATTCCGCTATGCATCCTGTTAGCCCATCTATTATGCTTGCTTTTCAACTATATTTTTTATTTTATTGATTGATTGATTGATTGCCTTTCAAATGAGTCGGTTTAATTCCAGGTGATACAGAATTCAGGGTAGAACAAAGACCAAAGAGCAGACTTCGGCAGGATTCTGGGCTGTATACTCTAAATTCACAGCTAAGGTAGGAATGACTGAGTGAAAACAACTAAAGAGATGATGAGCCACTGTGTGACTGCTTGCTTTTTACAAAAGTTTATTCTTTTTTTTTTNAAGTCAAGGGTTAAGATCCCCTTACCGGTCATCTTTTTTTTAAAAAAAAAAAAAAGAAAGAGCTTACTTTTTGCCAGATTTCTTAATTCCACCTGTGGCCAGGGGCCCTTCCCCCCGGGGCTTTCACTTTCAGTGTCTCTAGTCTCTTCTGTTCCTCTTTTTGTTTCTGTTTGAGAGCCTTGTCTTCCTCACCCATCCCCTTGGCCTGCTTCTTGGGCTGTCACAGGGGCTTCTTCTTGCCACCTTCATGGCCGGACATGGAGCCTGCTGCCCTTTCCCCAGACCCTACCACCAGAAAACCTCATCTATATTTTTTAAACCTATTACTTTTGTGGGCCGGCCCAGTGGCGCACTGGAGAGTGCGCCACCTGGGAGCGCGGCGGCGCTCCCGCCGAGGGTTTGGATCCCATGTGGAGACCGGTTCCCGCTCACTGGTTGAGTGTGGTGCGGGTGCAACACCGAGGGTTGCAATCCTGTTGCCGGTCCCCGGTGCAGGCGCAACACCAAGGGTTGCGATCCCGTTACCGGTCAGTAAA
>NW_007726561.1:635966-638871 GCF_000696425.1 Galeopterus variegatus | reverse complement strand
ACCGGCCGGCCCAGTTTGGTTATTGATTGAAAAAAAAAAAAAAAAAACAGGTTTCGGGCCGGCCCGTGGCTCACTCGGTAGAGTGCGGTGCTGATAACACCAAGGCCATGGGTTCGGATCCTATATAGGGATGGCCGGTTTGCTCACTGGCTGAGCGTGGTGCTGACAACACCAAGCCAAGGGTTGAGATCCCCTTACCGGTCATCTTTTAAAAAAAAAAAAAAAAAAAAAGGTTTTTTATTCTCTCACAAAGCAACAATCAGAACAGAAGACTGACCTCTGTGACCAAATGTGTGGGGATCTCTCACCACCAGCAAGCAATTCTACAGTGGACAGACACCAGCTGGGTGTCCTCTGATTCAATTCTGACACTATCTGCCAGGAAATAGTGTCAGATCCCACAGGTTCAGGGCTCAGTCCCACAAGACTCCCCCCCACACACACACTTCTGATACCAATTGCAAACTCCAGGTTGTTTAACTTGTGCTTTAATAGACTGGCTGTAAATTGGGGTTCCCACAATCCCCTCCTAAATTTGCTGGGTGGCTCACAGAACTCAGATAAACACATTTACCTGTTTATTATAAAGGACATTACAAAGGATACAGGTGAAGAGATGCATAGGGTGAGGTATGGGAAAGGGACACAGAGCTTCTGTGCCCTCCCTGGCACACCACCCTCCAGGAACCTCCACATATTCAGCTACCTGGAAGCTCCCCAAACCCTGCGCTCTTGGGTTTTTATGGGAGCTTCATTACGTAGGCGTGATTGAAGCATGCACAACCACGTTGAAATGTGATTGGACAAAAAGGTATGATTGAACACTAACAGACTGGCTGGGGAAACTCTGCAAGGCCTGTCCAGATTCTTCTTGGCCTCTCTATGCAGAATTCCTTCCTCCTGGGCATGGGCAGGACTTTTTCTGGAATGGCAGTCTTATGACCTACAATTAGATAAAGGTGGGTCAGAGGATTTCTTTATGGCCAGTTCGAAGACATAAAGGTGGGGAAAGGTGAGAACAAGCCAGGAACCATGAATGAAAACAAAAACATACCTAATATCACAGTTATCTTTTGTTTTCTTCGTGAAATTTTATATTGTCAGTATCTTCTTTTGTGGTGTGTTTATTAGGCTAGGCTATGTTTTCATTATTGAGTTGTGTTCTAGTATTTTTCTTTTCTTTTTGTACCTCTGAAGTTGCAGGTGATAACCAAAAAAATCTGCTCTGACCAGGCCAGATAAATTATAGTGCCTTGGGAGATCTGGGATAAATCAGTAGCCACATCCACCTGTCCTGGAAAATATTATCTTAAGACCATTTTTACTTAGAAGCAGACAGGATGGCACCAGAAAGCCCTAAAATAACTTAGAATGTTTCTTGTAACCCTTACCCTAGATCCCTGCATGCAGGATGCAACCTAGTAACAATCCCAAATCTATATGTCATGTATGACCAGTGGAAAACCTGATGAAGTGATTAGGAGGGCTGTCCTTCACTGTCCTTTGATCCTTCCCCTTCTTGTGATTATAAAATACTACGCCCTGCTGGCCCTCTTCAGAGCACGTTTCTCAAGGTGACCAGACCTTTGTGTTTCCCAGTTGCAATTGTCCTGTTGGCTCAATAATATACTTTATATGTTGGCCTCAGTTTCTTTTAGGTCAACACAAAATTCTAATAGTTCTAATATTTCTCCTCCTGATGGAATAAACTAGTTTTTTTGTTATTTGGTTGGGGTTTTTTTCTTTCCCCCAACTATTATACTCACTAAATCTCCTGTTACTTTAGCCTGTGAGCTCATTTTCGTCTGGGTATTGGGCAACTGTGTGGGGCGGTGCAGGTAGGGGAAAAACCAAGACACTAGCTAGTGCCCCACGGTGGAGTTCCCCAGGCTGCGGATGACCAATCAGTACCACCCCACAGAACAAACCCTCAACACAAATTCCCTTTTTGTTGTTTTTGGAGCAGCTGCCTGGTAAGGGGAACCAAACCCCTGACCTTGGTGTTACAGGGCCATGCTCTAATAAACTAAGCTAGTTGGCCAGCCCCTAAGCTCCTTCTTTATACCCAGAGGAGAAACTCCAAAGATTTCACATAGGCAACACGTGGATGATGAGGTTAGTTAATCCCCACCTGTTTTTCTCAGCACCTCGGACCACAGAGGTGCCTAGTCCTGATCTAACCTCCTGAGGACACCTGGAGCAGCTCCCGTGGCTGCAGAGGTGAGGGTGGAGCCGTCTGTTTGTCCCAAGGCGATGGGGTCGGGGGAAGCAGGTACAGATCCAAGAGCTCCTTCCCCGTTATCCTCCGGGTAATTAAGGAAGAATAGCCATAGTAACAATATTTTTTCATTCTAACAAGTCTTTTTCTTTTCAACTCAAGTATTTTATGTCTTTGAATTAGAATTTCTAGCTTTCTTTAATAAATAATATAAATTTCTCCATGAGACTTTTCCTGAGTTATTAATTTTATTAGTACCTTGAATGAAATGTCTTTTACAGTTTTATTTGTAACTTTCTTTGTTGTTTTTCTTTAGGATGTTCATATTTAAATGACTCCTGCACTAAACTGTATTATTAATTACAATGGTTTATTAACTCTTTTTAGATTTCCCAAAAATGCAATCATATTAATTGCAAGTAATGTTTCTTTCTTATTAATATTTTTTTCCACTTAATATCTTACTGTATTGCTCGTCCCATAAACTTTAAAATGTGGCTAAATAAAGGCCGAGCCTGTGGTGCACTCGGGAGAGTGTGGCACTGGGAGCGCCGCGACACTCCTGCCGCGGGTTTGGATCCTATATAGGAATGACCGGTGCACTCACTGGCTGGGCACAGTGTGGGCGACACCACACCAAGGGTTGCGATCCCCTTACCAGTCACGAAAAAGACAAAAAAAAAAAAA
>NW_007726561.1:610919-635694 GCF_000696425.1 Galeopterus variegatus | reverse complement strand
GGATCCTATATAGGAATGACCGGTGCACTCACTGGCTGGGCACAGTGTGGGCGACACCACACCAAGGGTTGCGATCCCCTTACCGGTCACGAAAAAGACAAAAAAAAAAAAATGTGGTTAAATAATATCTTTGGGTTTTTTTTTTTTTGTCTTTTTCGTGACCGGTAAGGGGATCGCAACCCTTGGCTCAGTGTCGTCCGCACCATGCTCAGCCAGTGAGCGCACTGGCCATCCCTGTACAGGATCTGAACCCACGGCCTGGCGCTAACAGCACCGCACTCTCCAGAGTGAGCCATGGGGCCGGCCCATTGTTCTTGATCTTAATGAGTCTGTCCAGTAGTCAGCATAAAGTATATTTGGACTGATGCTTTGAATTAGAGTATCTTAATCATGTTATTAAAATACTTGTATATTTAGTGTTTTTATGAAAAGCAGATGTTAAGTATTATTTTTTTGGAAGACACTGCAGTAATTTTTCTTATACGTTTACTACAACTGAACCTTCCTCAAAATCTTTATATAAACTTTACTTGATTTGAGTGGATTGTTCTTGTTATAACTCATTTATTGTTATTTTTTAATGTCCTTTTTTGTTAGGCTTAGGATTTGTTTCACAGACTGAATTAATTAGATAGCTTTTCTTCTTGTGTTCTCTAACAGCTGGTTATAAATTTGAGATTATCTGACACATTAAAGCTTGAAATTTTCTGCAATAAAATCTTCTGACACTGTAACTTTGGGGAACTTGAATGACTGTCTTGGATTTTTTTTTTTCTTGGATTCTTTGTTGGTCTGTTCAGACTGTCTGCTTCTCCCTATGTCTTTTGTGTGTTAATTCTGTGTTTTCCTAGAAAGTTGTAGATTTACTTGAGATTTGCGATATTATATAGTTCATTTTAGCCTTACATTTTTACCTCCCTTTTTACTATCAGTAGGTCTCCTTTATTACTTTTAATTTGCTTGTGATCCTTTTTCTATTTCTTGATTAGATTTTCCAGAGTTCACCAATGTACTGTTTTTTTTTTTCTTTGAAGCATTAATTCTTGGATTTGTTTGTAAATAACATTGCTTTTCAGTTTCCTATTAATTATTTATAATTATATCTTTAACTCTTTTGTTTTTCTGGCAGCTGGCCGGTTGGCCGGTATCGGGATCGAAACCCTTGACCTTGGTTTTACAAGGCAGTGTTCTAACCAACCAAGCTAACCAGCTGGCCTCCAACATTTTTTACCTTATTTCCCACAGGACTTTGTTCCCTTAATTCAAATGACTCAAGTTGAATACTTGTTTCTTTTTCTTTTTCTTTTTTTTTTTTTAAAGATGACCGGTAAGGGGATCTTAACCCTTGACTTGGTGTTGTCAGCACCAGGCTCAGCCAGTGAGCAAACCGGCCGTCCCTATATGGGATCCGAACCCGGGCCTTGGTATTATCAGCACCACACTCTCCCGAGTGAGCCACGGGCCGGCCCGAATACTAGTTTATTTATCCACTGTCTTTTAAAATAAAAGCATTTAGATCTATAAACTTACCTCTTTAGGACAGCTTTGGTGGTATATAAAATATTGATATAGAATATTTTTCTATAGAAGCTTGATATAGAATTTTTTTTTCACCACTGTACTAACGAGAATATTTTTATTCTGTGTCCTCAGCTATCACTACTGATTTCCATTTTAAAGATAAAATACGACAGAATATATGCTATAAAAAAGGAAATAAACTGTAGGGGCAGAGAGGTGGTCTGTAAAACGCATGTGGTACATATCCCATAGATTTGTTCTGGAGATTAAATGAGGTTATTCATTTTGTTTCTATTGTTATTTTATGTATGGTGCACACCAGCACTGAAGACGTTTGATAAACAGTAACTCACAGTTCCCCTTGTGCATTGGACCTCTTGTCTGTGCATTAGCTTCCCCCACAAACCTGCTCGCAGTCCATTCATTTCCCCGAGTTCTAAACCTCAGAGGCATGGCCACTCCTCTCCAGATGTCTTAGGTCTCTCTCTCCAGCATTTTCCCGCCCCTTCACCTACCTACAACAACTATAGTTTGGGCCCCTTCATCTCTCCCTCTGCAAACCCCACCTGGCTGGCCTTGTTTGTTCAAGACCCCACCCACTCGTTAACCTTCTGGATGCCAGACCCTCTTTACGAAACATAAACTCATGTCTTCCACCAATACCTCAGCTGCTTCGGTGGCCTCCAGGGTGACACCCAATGGTACATAGCCCTAAGCCTCAAGGTTCTAAGCCATCCTGCCTCTGCCACCGCCTCTCTCCCTCCTCCAGCCACAATGGACTTCTCATGAACCCCTACCCAACCTTTCATTCGACTTCTATTGAGGACCTACTCCCTCTCCCTGTGCTAAATTCTGCCAACACAAAGATGAATTGTTGCCTTCTACCTAGAAAGCTCCTGGCACACTTCCAGCCCTACAAGCCCACCTGCCCCAGGCGGTTAATCACTCCATCCTTTGTGCACAGCTCTACACTGACACTTTGTGATATTCAAAGAATGTGTCATTAGCTGTCTTTCCCCATTAGACTGTAAGCTCCTCAAGGACAGGGAACCCCATCTCTGGAATGACATCAAATGTCTGACACATTAGGTGGTCCTCCTACATCAGAGGGAGGTGTGAAGAAAGGGAGCTTGGTGTAAAAGCAGTTTTGGAAGGAGTTCCCTGAGGCAGATTTTCTGCCTTCCTCAGGAAGGTAGGAGGCAGCATGGCGGGAAACCTGTTCCATTTCCAGCTGCTACTGGAAAAGGGTGAGAATGGATACCGTATTCAGCAACAAAAGGGATTCCTCCAGCCCCTGGATGGTGGCCCACGTTGTCATCTTCTTCCTGGCCCACACTCTAGTAGGGAATTTGGGAGGCAGCTGCCGGAGTCGGTTTGTCAGCCACCGCTAGGAGCTTACTCTATTTCCAGAGCACACACCCATGCACCATATTTTCTTGAAAAGCAAAGGTACTTTCTTGTCTCTTTCCTCAAAAGAAGAGTTCATTGGTTTGCTTACCTTTCTTGTAGGCTCTCTTATGTCATCATCTTCATCCAGTCTCTTTGGGACAGTGGAGGCCCTTGTCTAGCTTAGAACCTACTCAAATGACTCAGGGCACTTTCTTGTCTCTTTCCTCAAAAGAAGAGTTCACTGGTTTGCTTACCTTTCTTGTAGGCTCTCTTATGTCATCATCTTCACCCAGTCTCTTTGGGACAGTGGAGGCCCTTGTCTAGCTTAGAACCTACTCAAATGACTCAGGGATCGGTTGTGGTCCCTACACCCCATACTCCCATCACCTCTGGCAGGGCAATCACAAGTTTTCTTCTCATTTTTCCTCCCTTTGCAGAACTTTTCACCAATGGACTAAGAAGCCTGCTGGTAGGGTCATGTTCCAATGTGAAGAAGGTAGGTCCTCAGACTGAAGTCCTGGCCCCAGATCCTGAACAGGGAGGAAGCCCCAGATAAACATACCACAGCTTCCAGAACAGAACCCCCATTTCCAGATGAGGTTCAATCTGGCTCTCCACTTCCTCAGAGGCCTCAAATCACACTCCCACAGCTGAAGGATTGGAAACGATGGAATGGACTAGTAGGTGACCAGCCTCAGGCTCTAGCCCAGGCCACACAAACAGTATGAGATGGACCTACTAGGAGTGGCACTATGTAGAATTGAAAAAGTGTTGGCTGGGGCTGGAAAAACGACCAATGTGTGGGAGGAACAATGGGAAATAAACCAAAGACTTATCAGGCAAATTGGAATGGTACAATTATGAGTGAGCAAAGGAAAGCATGTATTTCAGGAGATGGCAACATACACCAGATTTAAAGCAATGGCAAAGTGGCCAATGGGCAGATCCAGTCATAACCGGAACTTGTCTCTCAGAAGCTGGAGTCTAGAGGAAAGCCACACTCATGAAAAGGGACAGGGAGTGTGGGAAGTTCCCATTGTCAACGATAGGATTCCGGATCAGAGGAGACCTTCCAAGGTAACGGCATCGTAAGTGGGGCAACCTGGATCAGGATCACAGCCTCAGCCACCGAATGGAACACTTAGGAGTTATTAAGATAAACATTGTGTTTCTCACACACATAGACATTAAAGGCCTTACATGCTGGATTACCTATTTAATCCTCAAAACAATCCTAAAATGACTGTTCCTTTTTTATAGATGGAGGAACTGAGAATCAGAGAGGTTAGGTTACCAAAGTCACATAGATGTTTAGATTCTAGAACTTTGTACCCTTAACAACTAATCAGTATCTCTCCAAAAGAAATCTTCACTGGTGCATATGAAACAAGATTAAAATTCCCATTTCAGCTGTCGGTTTACTAGAACAGCCTCCCCTTCCATCCAGTTTAATAAAGCTAACACACAGCTAACATCTTAGGTATCTGTGCTTCTCTCTGGGGTCATGGCAGTCCTTGGCAAGATCACACCTTTCATAGCCCAGAGTCAACCATCGCCATGACGACCAGTTTGGTGAAGGGGAAGGCAGGAATGGTCCCCAGCCCTGCTTTCTGGGAGTTGGCCTGAAGAGTGGTGGGGGTGGGGAGAGATTGGGGGAAAAAACAGAAAGGAAGGAAGGAAGCAGAAGAGTGGGAAGAAGAGGAAAGACAGACTGCTGTGACCATGACCGTAGTTTAGCAAATATCCTCACCTGATGCTCTCCCTCCGCCTATTTGGCCTTCAAAGGGGGGAACAACAGAAGAAAGCAGGGTCAGAATAGACATTTTCCTTTACAGGAAACCCAAAATCAGAAGCCATCTATAGTTCTTCCTAGGCCAAGTGTCAGGAAGAGCAACACACCCTCCTCACTTGCAGAGTGGCTACTGCTGTCTGAGTGATTTCCCAACATCTTCTTTAATGATGGAGCCCATATTCCAAACATCTGACCCCCGATATGCAAAGCAAATGAAACGCAGGGCACCACCGAAAAGCCACTCCTCTGTCACTCTTCTGGACATGTAAGAAAAGTGCCTACTTTGTTTGGATAACTTTGGGTCCCTGTGAACCAGGGCTCTCATATGCTGAGGTTGCCCCCTGAAGGTCTGAGCATCTCAGTTCCCAGACCCAAAAAACCCTCTCTGAGACACAGACACACTCGGCTTTCAATATAAGTTTCCTTTTATTTTGAAATTCAAACAGCGGAATAAAGTGGTTTGTGGCTGAAACAACCTTCACGGGAAAGAAAATTGGAGTGCTCGTCAGTCAAAAGAACAAACTCCAAAAGTCTGAGCCAGCTGCCCCACCTTCCCCAGACAGAAGAAAAACAGATTAAAGGGTGGGAGGAAGGGTACAATCAAAATCGGGGTGGTGATGGCTGGCAGGTTTCCAAGGGAAGTACAATTTTCAAAATTGCTGCAATTACAGAATAAGGTAGCACTCATTTATAAAAGCAATCACAAGCAGAAGCCCTTCCCATGATTCGCATTCATAAAAATAAATTTTTTCACTCTGATGTCTCAGGACTGAGAACCAATCCACTTTGCCTCAGAGGAGGGGGCTCTTTTAGGGTATTTTGGTTTCAGGAAACCAGGATCAAGATTCTGGAGAAAGGGGAGAATCCAAATGGTTGCAGAGGATGTTTATTCATACGGTAACTCATAATCTGCTAGAATTCATTTTGAACATGCCTTTCCGTAGCAGTGGCTTACATAAAATTTGCACAGAAATGTTATAAGTGATTCCCCAGCCCCCACAAGGGGCAATGGTGAGTCAAGACTGAAGCACCCCCAACATACACAAGCCTTTGTTGCAGGTGGGGGTGACTGGCATCACCTGGCTGGGAGCACACAGGGGTGAGAAGCACAGAGACTTGCTGGCAGGAATGGGGGGGCCCATGAGGCAAGACCAGGACAACTGTGAAAGCTGTACCTGTGACAATAACTGGCACCTTATCTTAAACAAGTGAAGAAAATTGCCAAAGAGTGAAACTTATTTATGGGGGGAAAAAAAGGAGAAACGTTTGGGAAATTAAAACAATCCAGTGCTCACTGGAAAATGTCTCCCTCTTTTTTTAAAAAGATTTTTTTTGGTTTTTTTGTTTGTTTTTTAATTTTTTGGAAAGTAATTTTTAAGGTAATTTTTTTTTCCTTTGGAAAAAGAGATCTTTCCCCCCCCTAACCTAAGCAAGTGGAATTGCCACTACCTAATTTCTCTCTATAGTTTTGCTAAGAGGTAGATAAAACAAAAGTGAAACGGGGCTGCTACGAGGAGATCCGTTAGAGGGTGGGGAGGGGCCGGGGCCACCCAGTCAAGCTCCCTGACTACACAGAAGGCCTGAGCAAGCCCAGTCCTCGGACTCTCCCAGGGCAAAGGATCCTACTCCACCCCTTCTCCTTCTAGAGCCAACTGTCCCCTTGAGGATGGAGAAAAGGGTCCAGTGGAGGTGGAGGATCTCAAAGAAGCCCTGTTGAGGAGGTCTCAGCTCTGGCTTCTCCAGGCTTCCTGACTTTGAGGCCGAGGATGGGTTCCAGGCTAAGCCCCAGGTCTCACCTCCAACCAGCCTCCTCTGTAGAAGGGAGAAAGCAAAGCCTCGCCTCACCATCTGGTCCAACAAAACTATAGCAGGTGAGAGGGGGACAAGCTGGAGGCAAAAGAGGGGAAACCTGGGCAAGGAAGGCAGAAAGGGGGGACCTAATGGCTAGCCCTCCCGACCCAACCGATATGAGGGGGATCCTGGCAGGCCTGCCTGTTCCCCAAGGACAAACCTTTTGTGGCACAAGCCTCAACTCACTTCTCCTGGCTGGGATTCACACCCTTAGTTCCAATCTCACTGTACGGACTGAGGTAGTTAATCCATTTGTACTTGTAGCATCCATCACCTGTGGTTACTCAAAACACATGCTCCCGGGGAGCTTCCTGCTATTTCATTTAAGAAAAAAAAACCTTTTCTTTTGTCTTGTCAATCCGATTCGACCACACCACGGCACCAGTCATGGCGCCATCAGACTGTGCCCCAAGGCGTATACAGGGTCGAGGGTCAGGGTTGGGGCTCTTGCCCACCCTCTAAGCCACCTTCAGTCATGAGGCCCCCTCTCTGTCCTGTACCCCGATAGAGAAGCCTGTATCCAAAGAAAAGAAACTGAAGTTCTCAGCTGGTGTTACTCTAAGTCTTAATACAAGAGAGATGTTCTGCATCTAAATCATTGGGTATTTGGAAAGGAAATGGCTTTTATGTCCCCTGGCATTGATGAGGATTTTTTTCAATCTTCCTGAAATTACTGTGGCAGGCTGTGCTGTTTTCCTCCTACACGTTCTCAACAAACAGGCGAACCAGTCACGTGGTGTGAATGTCAAAGCCACTAGAATCTCCGCATAAACACTTCAGGGGAAAGAAAGAAGACCCCCCCCACCCCTGGACGCGGTGGGAGGAAGGGGCTGCCCAGGTAGGGCCCCAGCTTCTCTCGTGCATCAGGAAGGCTTGAGCAGTCCCTCTGGGGCTCTGTGAGGTAGTTACGTAGCACTGCTGGTTCCCAGTTTGGCAGAGGGTATGTCTGGGGTGAGAGGAAGGGAAGGCACCCTTGAGAGCTAGCGGAGGCCCCTCCTCACCAACCGTCTGCCAGGCCTGAAGGGAACTAGGCGGTGCCATCTGCAGTGGGGTAGGGGACTAAGAGCAGTCTCACAAGGAGCTATTTGGACCCCCAAACTTCCCCTCCCCCAAAGTGCAACCAGGAGCAAGTGGACCCCTTTCTCAGCTCCCTATTCCTTGGCAAGTACCATTCCCAAGTCCCCAGGAGCCTCAGAAGGGAAAGGACGGGACTTGTCTTTAGCCGAAACTGTCTCCATGAGGCCCCTCCTCTCAGACAGCCTGGGTCTATGTTGAAAGATGGCCATTGCTTTGATTCAGAAACGGCCTCTCTCAGCCTCTGTCTGTCTGTCTTTGGCACAGAGGAGACGGACACATAGAACCAATTGGAGTGTCCCCTCCAGTATACTCTGGGTTTTATATGGGGTTATTTCTGCCAATAGTGAGGCATTAAACAAGACAATAGCTCCCAACTGCCCCCAAAAATGGAGAGCTCAGGGAAAAGGAGAAAAGACTGACAAGGACTAAGGAGGGGAGGAAAGAGTCGAAGGGTGGTAAAACTCTCTGTCCTTAAAAACAGCCCTCTCCTGTCCAGACCCCTCCCCGGAGCTGAGTCCACAACCCAAACTGCAAAAGGCAACCAGACCCTAGAGGGGATTAAAGCCATTGGGGTGTACCTGGCAGATGCAGCTTCAAAGTCAGTCAGTGAATAAAACCATTTTGGTTTTTCATGTGTTTCAAAGAATTTAAAAATATATCCTATAGAGATGGTCCTTTCTTAAAAATATATATGTAGCACACACATATATGTAGCTCACAGAAGCATTTTTTTTTTTTTTAAAGTCGCTTTTCTCAGATCATCCAAATCTCCCAAGTGCTTTTCGCCAAGGATGGGGACATGGAGGTGCCATGCGGGAGGGCCAGACCTGGCCTCGGGACCCAAGGAGGGCCCGCCAAGAAAGCCCTTCATTCCACTAAACCTTAACCATCACACCAAACTCTTTTGCTTTCTGGTAGCGTAACTTTCACAATTTTCCTGCTGGGCAAATATCAGCGATGAGTGGAGCCTTGCCTGATCCAAATAAGTCAAGTTTTCCTGCCCCTTGCCACACTTCCTGGTCTCTTCTATGAGCTGTATCAGCCAAAGGAAAAGGACTCGGGATTTAAGGTGTGAAGGGCGCAGGTCCCCAAGGAAACTGAACACTGCAACAATCACATTTCAGGTACTGTGGGATTTTTTTTTTTTTTCCTGATGATAGTTTGAACCAGATATCAAAGCATGCTTGCCGCTGGAAATTAGCTTTAAATCATTAAATGGCCGATGTCTGAACATTATCTGCTTCATTTTGGGAAAAATCACATAGAGCCAGAGATGAAAAGTTGGGAGACCCTTTATGTGGTTGGGACAGGTGGGAGGCTTAATTCTACTGGTCTGATGTGACCCCTAAATACTTTCCTGCTCCTCCTCTCTTTGGGCTAGATCCTTCTGGGGGCTGGGAAGGAATGTCGTGGGGAGAAAGTGGTAAGACCACAACAAGGCGGGAACCTGTCCCAATCACGTCCCCATGTCCCCTGCCTCTCCTTGCCACCCACCACCCCTAAAACCAAGAATTCCCTAAGTTTGGGTCCACTTTTACAATCAATCACATCAATCTAAAGAAGGTAGAGAGATGGAGGGGGCAGTTATCTGAGTATCTGTTTGCTCCTTGGTCTATGGACATAGACTAAGAGTAGCAAGATGGGATTGAAATGAAACAACAATAACCAAACAAAAGAAAAAAAAATGAAAAGCATTGCAATGACAAACCAGGTGGACCTCTCTGAGGGTGAGAGGGTGGCCTCATCTTTCTTACATGAACAGAATCTTGGCTCCCATACTTTTACACAGAAATATAGATTTTTTTAAAGGGTACATTTTTTAATTATTTCTCTCCTCGATAAAACGGAGGCAATATTTTAAAATATCTCAACAGCACCTCAGGTGGGAAGAACCAGCTGGGATGCTGTTTAACCAATGTGGGAAAGAGGAAAGGCCAAGGGCCAGCTGCTTGTTGGACATTGTAATTTTGCCACCAGGGGTGCTCACAGCTCTGCTAGACCTTTAATCCTACCAGGTAGGATATTCCAGCAGGGCCAGCAGCTTGGGGTTCTAGAAGCCAGAGATCAGAGACAGGCAAGGCTCTGGACTGTCTCAAACCTGGGCTAGCCTCTCAGCCCCAGCCTTCTCCCAAGGGGCTGGCCCCTCAGCCTTTCCCACAGGGCCTGTTCTCCATAGAGAGTTCCTAAAGGGTTACTGGCTCATGCTGTAAGAAATCATGAAACATAACTTTCTCATTTTTTTCTTTTCATTAAAAAAATAAAATATTCAAGACTATCAGCTTCTCTTTTGCTTTGCTTTTCTTTTTTATATAAAATATGAGCAAGCCGCAAAGAAAAAAAGATTTTAAAAAACCCAAAAAACAGAAAACAAAAATCAAAAACAACAACAAAAAAAACAAAAACAGGGTTGGGGGAACAAAAAGGGAAAGAATTGCTGAGGTAACTTCATACCTTGAGGTAGTTTACTTCGCACACAGCACTGCCTGACTCTGCCCACGCCATGGTTGTCTCGTCACTGTCATTGTTGCAATGTCGAAAGGGGGGGGACTCCACGCACGGGCTCTTCCACGTGCAGGAGAGGCCTTCCTCCCTTCCCAGCACACTTGAGAGTATTGTCCAGGGTAGCTAAAGTGCATCACCTGGCTGACATGCATTGACAATTGGTATATTAGGAGGGGAGGCCTAACCTCATTTAACTAATGGCCGCTGTCCTCCATGGGGGCTAAACTTCCAGCAGGATCTTATTGAGCCTGGCAAATCAATAAATTAAGCTAATTTACTCCTTTGTGCACAATGCTCCTGGTATTATGAATTTTGTTTGTTAGACACACCTTTCATCATGCCAATAGTGATCCATGGAGGCAGAAGCCATCAATTAAATATTCCTCTAGGATAAAATCAGAAGCAAATACTCTCCAATTTACTAAATTTACCAGATGATGGACTTTAGCTTTATCAGGAGCTCAAGGTTGGGTTCCAAGTCCCAGCACCACGAAGGCAACAGTGCCGTGGCAGGGAATGCCCCACAACCCCTGCCTCTGGGAACCAGCCCTTATGAGAGCACATGGGCTCGGGTGAGGGCACCGTGGCAGCCTTTGGGGCCACTCAAGTCCTCCATGGAACTGAGACTTTATCAAGGGGAGTTAGCATCCCCTTCCCAGTGCTCACATCCAATCATTAAAATAGACTTTAAAAAAATATAAAATCCACCTGAGAATGATGGGAATCAGGGACAGTGGTCAGCCCCTACCCTGCTGCGCATCAGTACCACTTATGTGCACCTGGACATGATTGGGACCTACTGGTTAGAGGGATGTGAATATGGTGGGGAATCTTGGTGGTGAAGCCCCAACAGAGTGGAGGAAATTTCAATTGTGCCAATTTCTCAAGATGGTGATCTGGACTAGATCGGCCACAAGGGCACTCCTTTTAAACGTGGATTACTATATATTTTAATTGTCTTTCTCCCCACTTCTCCCCTTCTTAATTCCTCGTTGCACCTATTGGTCGGTTAGGGAGGGATTAGAATTAAACTACAGACACTGATGAGTCTTCTCCCTTGAGTCAATATTGCGAGCAAAGCAATGCCTTAGTTCCCACTTTTTTCTGATAGAAGTAAAGATAAAACAATTAATGTGAATATAAGAAGAGGCAGTGTCAGGGCGTGAGAATGGAGGTATTTTAATCAATTAACCAAGTAGGAGGGAGAAGGTTAGAAAGATTTTAGGGTTAAGAAACAAACCATCCTTTGAGGCTGATTAAAACACCCCTCTGCATGTTTTAAAAACCTGAAGGAAATTTTATTTCTCTTCCCACTGGGGTCTGACCCACCCTCTTTGTGGGGCCTGGAGAACTTCCTTAAACAATCCACGTTTAAAAGCACCCTGAGCTAGAATTTCAATGGTGACACCCCAAGAGGTGGGCAGTGTTGGGCCAATCAGTTGGGTATTTGAGGCTGAGAGATCAGGGTTCCTCACTGGAACATCTTTCTCGAGCAAGTGGGCAAACCTGATCTACAGCCCGGCCCAGGGGTCCCCGATTCCCACTCATTCTCAGGCCTGCCGGGGAGAGCACACTCTCGCGATTTTCGCCCGTTGTCCTGGAGTCGATGGGAAGGGAAGGGGCTGGTCACTTCCTCCGTGCCTGGGCCTGGTTACTCTGTCCCTTCTGGTGCTGCTGCTTAACCTGGGCCAGGATGTCTCGGATCTTCCTCTGAGCCATCTGCAGCAAGAGGCAAGAGAGGGAGGGTGTGAAGACCCCCAAGGAGACAGCCTTCCACGGAGAGAGAGGCCATCAGGATCCAGACATGGGCCAAAAACGAACAGCTCACGCAGGACTCAGAAGAGAGGTAAGAGGAAGACTGAGGGTAAGGGTGACCTTAAACTTCTCTGCTCCAAGGGGAGCCTGAGCATCCACTGGATAATACAGGAAGCGGCGGGGGTGGAACGCGGCAAGGGAAGAGAAACAGTGGTATGAAGCCTATTCATCAAAATTTAAAACTTTACAGAGTTGACACACGTTACTTAACCCAAACCTCCTAGAGTTTCTAGGCAGAAGCATATTACATGTCGTCCCAGGGTTATAAATTAGGAGGCGTTATCACAAATCTGCCACTCGTGTAAATACCCCAGGAAAGGAAATAAAATGCCCAGACACGGGTTAACAAAAAAGTGGTGAAATAAATAAGCTCCATTGTGAAAATGGATGAAATGCCAAAAGATCGCTATCAGTACCCTTTGCTTTTTAAAAGTTTCTTCTCGAAGAATATGATTTTTTTTTTCCTTTTTGTCTTTTATCATGACCGGCAACGGATCGCAACCCTCAGTGTCGCGCCCGTACCGGCCCGGGACCGGCAACGGGATCGCAACCCTCGGTGTTGCTCCCTGCACCTCGCTCAGCCAGTGAGCGGGAACCGGTCTGTATGTGGGATCCGAACCCTCGGCGGGAGCGCTGCCGCGCTTCCCAAGCGGCGCACTGTAGCAGTGCGCCACCGGGCCGGCCCCTCGAAGAATATGATTTTGTAAGGGAAATCAACTGCAAAATTGATTCATGTCATAGAAATTTACCAGAATGTCTCTTTTCCATAAACTGAGTGCTTGATTTCTCGGTTAAAGAGAAAGCTGGTCTAAGTTGGAGAAAGAATGTGGAAATCAATATTTATATGTGTTCTCACTCCATCAGCCCTGGCTTGATGTTTTACATACCTTTTTATTTAATCCTCACTCTGATCAACCGAAACTGCTTCAGTATTTAATAGGTCCTGGCTCTGTGCATCCTTAAATGTATCATTTATCCTCTTACGCCTCAGTTTCCTCACTTGTAAAGTGAGGAGATTAAATCAGTTCAGATACATACACCGTGCAGAACAGTGCTGAGTGTGTCATAAATACCTATAAATCTCAGGTGTTATTATTGTGGCTCTTATTAATACATCTCACAGGGTTAAAGAGAGTTACTTATCCAACAGCAGAGAGGCTAGATGGAGCCTGAGCTCACAGCCCTCTGGCTCCAAAACCCGCATTCTTTGCTCCTGCCCCACACCACACTGGAGCCAGGAGCCACCTGAGCCCTCAGCTGTCCTCCATGAGTTGTAGGAACTGTGCTCAACTGTCTCCAAAGTCCCTTCCAGTTCCAACACTGAGCAATTTTAGATTTGAGGAAAACCTCCTAGCTGACAATCACCTTTCCCTGGAGTCGGCGCCACTGCTGGGCAGTGCAGGGATGAGGAATTCTGGGAAGGGGGGGGAGAGCAGGACCCAGGGAGGGAGCAATCATTCCAGGAAAGGCAAAATGACGCATTTGAAAACTGCAATCCATGGTGTTATCAATACCATTACTATTATTCCATGAGCAAGCCTGGGTGATGGAGAATACCAATTTCCTTTCCTATCCAGTGCAAAAAGGGGCTGGGGAGGGACTAAGGTTAGACAACAGGAACGACTATTTTAAGACAGAATAAAACATCTAACACATCCCAGCCCAAAGGCAAGCAGATGTGGTCAAGGCCACAGGACCTATCAAGGTCATGCAGGTCAACCTCCGGAGTCTCTGCTTCCTGCTCCCTGGGCTCCTGCAGCCCTCCCGAGATGGGGAGAACCACGTGTACCTGGCTGGCATAGAAGTGCCCGATGATCTTAACGATGACCTGGTCGTTCTCATCAGGGGTCTGGTCTCTTGGCACTACCACCTCAGCTGCTGTCAAATTCTGCAACTCGTTCACCTGGGGGTGGCCAGAGAGGAGCTCAGGGTGGGATTGGAGGGAGGGGCAAGAGGAAGGTGATAAGCAGGAAGAACCAGCGGCTGAGCCTGGGGAGTAGAATCACGTAAATGGGCCAATCGGGAGTCCTAAGGTTGAGCAGGGCAGGGGAGCAACAGGCCAGAGCAGCTGTCGGGTCTAGAGACCAAGGCTCAGAGCTCTCAGCCTGGCCCTTGTGGCTCACCGTTTTGCCGCCTTTGCCAATGACTCGGCCGGCTGCCGATGCTGGCACCCGTATATGAGTCTCCAGCTTTACTTCCTCCTTGGGACCAAAGAAGTTCTCCTCCTTGAGTTTGCCATAAATTCTTCCCTGAGCCTGGGAAGAGGAGGTAACTGTTAATCAGCCAGCACATATCTGTGGCAAAAGGGAAGAGTGGTAAACACCAACTGCAGTCCCCAAGCTCCACCCCGTCCTTTTCTGGCCCGCGGTGCCCACCCTGCCCTAGGCAGATGTGAAACGCTCAGCAGGGCCACCTGTCAACATTCCTTCTACTTATTTGTGATTATCCTCCTGGATGGGGATTATTGTGAGTTATGAGTAACTCCCAGAGGAATATAATTCATAAGCTACAAACCAGGCCTCCAGCGTCTGGGATGACTGCATTTATTTGGACGTGGCAATGACTAACATTTCAAGGCCCTGAATGGCAACTAATGGAGTCATGCAGAGGGCAGGTCTGCCAGATGCTCCACAGTAGCCTACCAAGTTGTCCCAATTCTCTATCCTGAAGTAGGTCAGGTCAAGCTAATTGTTAGCTCTTTGGCTATCTGACCAGAAGTTCGAGAACCTAAGCATGTACCAGGGGCATAAAGGAGAGAAGAGAATTTGGCATCAAAGGCCTTCCTTAGTAACTAAAGCAGAGTATGCTCAACTGGTACAGCGTGGTGTTATAACATCAAAGTCAAGAGTTCGGATCCCTTACCGACCAACCACCAAACAAAAAATAAAATAAAAAAGGAAGAGGCCCTCGGACTTCCTTCTTTCCCATACTCCCATGTAGACCCTTCAGGAAGTAGAAGTCAACAGAAATTGTCTGATGCCAATATGAAAGAAAGCAGCTCTGCAGCCCTGGATCATGCAGGGAAGGCTTAAAGATGTGAAAACGGTTTGACAGTTAATGGGAAGTTGCCCCGGCCTTTTTCCTGCACTTAGAGGAAGTACCCAACAGCAAATCCCCTGCATCCTGCTTGGAAAAACAAGAAAGATCAAAACCTTGAATTGGGCCTCTGGGGGTCCAGTGATGATAACCATACGAACTTTGGAGTCGGGTGTCTCAGGCGGAGCAATCTACAAAGCAAACAGCTGGTCAAAGAGGGACCCTCTTTTGGAAGACCCCCACCATCTCTACCTCCTTCAGGTCCCCAACCACCACCCTTACTTCTGCTGCCCATCTGAGAACTAGGGGAGGAAGAACAAACAGTTTGAGAGTCCAGTCATTGCCCTGCACACCAGAACTGTTATGAGGACACAGGTGGTCGATTAAAAGGACTTGCTTCAGTGACATTTCCCAAGTTCTGCCTGCCTGTCCCCTCTCCCCTCCCAATCTCTCAGGGAGGTTTCAGTGGAGTCCTGCAGGGAGAGGTGGGGACAAGATGAGATGACCAGTGGGAGGAGTGCAGTGACTGCACCTCCACTAGAGAACAGTCATGGCTTTTGCCCAAAGCTTTTTAAGACCTCTAAAACAGATTCAGGTTGTGAAACTGAACATTACCTTTATTTCACTATGACACACTCTCCCTTCTCTCTCCCCTGGACCCTGGCCAGGGAAGGTGAAGAACAACTAATGCTTAGCATTACCGTGTGCCAGACACTGACTGAGCCAGGGGCTTTAGCCATATGGTTTCGTAGAACTGTACGGATGAGGAAAGAGAGGCTCAGTCCACATGGGTTAATAACATGGGTTATTGGGAAGCAACAAGGTAGGGCCGGGATGTGAACCCAAGTCAGCGTGCGGCAGAAACTAAGCTCTCTTTCTGTGCTACAACCCTGCCTCCTACCTAGCCCGAAAACCCAGAAACACTGAAGGCACCCCATGGAGGACCGAGAAAGGTCAAAAGCAAAGACAACTGTTATTCCTCAGGGTAGGGTCCCAAACACAAGGTGCAGAATTCCAAAAAGAACATGGGGAATCGGGGAGCAAACGCAGAGGTGGTAGGAGCAGAGGACCCTGTCATCCCAGGAACTGAAGACCCATAGAGCAGATCACCTTGATGGAGGCGCTGGCGAACCGTGAGAGCTGTTTGATGTGCTGCCCCTTCTTGCCGATGATGGCGCCCACCGCCTGGGCGGGGATGAACACCTGCACCATCTCCTGCTCTGGAGCTTGCTGCCAGGACAGGGGGCCCTATTATCAAGGGGGCATGAGGGGCACAGCCCAGAAGCCTCCCCACTCCCCTGCCTCGCATCGTACTAGGAGGAAGGATGCAGGCACCTAACTGCACCCTGGGCTGCCAAAGGATGCTGCGAGCTCTTTAGCTCTTCCTGCGCTCAGGCATCCCGGGCAGCATCCAAGGCTGTGCTCCGCAAGGCTGGCATTTTGGAGAGTCAGTGCCAGAGGCTGAGAACAGTGCAGAGAAGGGGTATCCCTGAGATCACCCTTCCCACTTCCCACAATCTTCCCAAGCCTCAGACTCCCACAGGGGATTGGACCCCATAAGGAAGACCACACCTGGGCCCAGGAGTCCTTTGGAAAAAGAGCTTCCACCTACCATAAAGGAGCTGTAGGGAGCAGCCCCAGTAACGCTGCTGGGAGGCGGTGGTACTGCGCTGGACGAGGCGGGGAAGAGACCCACGGCAGCCAGGTTCAGGCCGGGGATCAGATGAGACTGCAGCTGAGGAGGAAAGGTGAGGGGCAGGCAGGTCAGCTCCCTCTGAACCTGGCCTGGTGGCACCCAGGTTGTGGCCCTGGTTAAACCAGAAGGATGAGTGGGCAAAAACTGGGAGAAGTTCAAGCGTTTGCACAAAAATCTGCCGACCCTGTAGTTTTCATACACTCTCGCACACAGAGTTTGGGTGCGGAGTTGTGGGTGATGTGATGTTCTCACTGGGCTAAGAACTAGCAACTCCATCAGGAAGAGCCAACCAGCTGTGCACCCTCAGAAGTCCTCCTCTCTGGGTGCTCACCCCACCCTGGTGGAGAAAGACTCCAGCCTCATAATCCTGCAATACCACATCGGGGAGGAGGAGGGCAGAAAGAGCTCCATTTCATGTCTAGACTTGTGGTTCTGAACCTTTTTAGTCATGGGCCCTACACCCACTCCCCGTTAAAAAACGTTAAGAAAGTTATGGACCCTCCCTCCACTAAAGTCCACATAAACACAAAATTTTCACATATTTGTAAAAGGATCACAGGCCTCTAGGGCCACGATGGGCCGCCCCCCACCCCAAGAACCAGATGAGCAACCCCTGTTAACTAAATACAGTTGTAAAGCCTCTGGTGAATCAAGGTTCAAAAGCATCAAGTGAGGCACCAAGGCCACACAGCATAGGGCCCGTGTGTCTGTCACCCTGCCACCACAAGTACTGCTGTCAGGCAGACTCAGGGAAGGGTGCAGAGGGGCTGCCTAGCACTCACACTCATGGCAGCCACGTCGTTTTCGTAGGCCTCCCGAACTTTCTTCATGATCTCCTGCTCGGCCCTGCAGCAGTTCTCAATGGCCCCCTTCACAGTGATGGTCCTCTCAGGGTTGTACAGGGTGAGGTCCTGCAAGCTGGCGGGAAGAGCAGGCAGCATCAGCCTTGCACTGCAGGCCAGGCCCAGGCCTCAGACACCAGCCGAGTCGCGGGTCCACCATTTCTGCATGCTGCTAACTCTCCATCTCCAGCCTTCGGTGTCCCGTCGGAACCAGGGCAGGAATGAGGTGCAGGCAGACGAGAATGCCTAACTGAAACCCCTCTGTTTGCAACGAATCCAGTCACAGACAGGTTATGGGAACCGGTCAGGCGGGAAGGAGGCTTGTGCCTGCAAATCTCCCCGTTGGCTCTAGGCAATCCATTTCCCGTGCCTTTTCAGAAGAGAGCAATTACTTTGCCCACAGGCTAGTCTCTGATGAAATGAGTACTCCACCCCCTTAACTTTGGTTCTTCCAGAGCGGCAGCCCACCACACAGACAGAAAAGGACTGAGCCCATCCTCTTCTGAGGTGGCAGACAGGCTCCTAGCTGCAGGCTGTCCTCAAGACGCAGAGGAAGAGAGCTCAGATGTGGCAGCAGGAGGGCTGAAGAGGAAGCACCTACAGCTGACCCCCACCCTACAGGGCAATGGAGACGGGCGAGCTCCAGCTCTTAGAGAGGAAAAAAAAAGCTTTTTATTGCTTCTTTGATTTTTTTTCTTCGAGAAGCAGAAACAGTACCCAATTTAAGGGAGCAATTGTCAAGTCTCAATAACGAAAAAAATTGCTGACCCTGGGCCCTGTGCAACCCCCACTTATGAACAGGGAAGTGGAGGGAGCCTTACGAGGAGATGGTGATTTTCGTCTCTGTGTCCTGCTCCACCTTCTTCAGGTTACGCCCTTCCTTGCCAATGAGACGCCCCACGAAGTTATTATGGGCCAGGATCTTCAGGGGGACCTCGTCAGCCCTTAGGAAGACAGGGGAATAAGTGAGGGACACAGCTGCCTCAGTGGTGGTGACATGGACACTCAATGCCACCCCAGACTTGCGGTTTCCAGAACAAAAGTGAGTGTTAAGAGATTAGAAAAATCAGATCAGTGGTTGCTTAGGGATAGAGAAATGGGGAAGGAGGGTGGATGGCCACGGGGCACCAGGAAACTTTGGAGTGATGGATATGTTCTTTATCTTACTTGTGGTGCTGGTTTTATAGATACGTACGTGTCAAAATTCAACTTGTATACTTAAAAAATATGTGCAATTTATTGTACACAAATTAAACCTCAACAAGGCTGAAAAAAGTGTACAAAGGACCATGTGTCAGTAAGTCCTTTGCATCACTGTTTTCTAATAATGATAATAAAATAATCCAAACACCCACCAAGAAACAGAAGATTGGGGGTTGGCTGCTTAGTTCAGTTGGTTAGAGAGCAGCCTTGTAACACCTATGTCAAGGGTTCGGTTCCCAGTGCCAGCCAGCCACAAAAAAAAGAAAAGCAAAAAGAGAAAGAAAGAGGAGATTGGTTAAACAAACTCTGAACAGCCATACCGTGGAATTCTATGCAGCTACAAAAAAAAAAATGAGTATGTCAATATGTGCTGATACAGAAAGTGAAAAAGTACAGCACATTTAATATGATCCTCTTTGTGCTGTGCTAACACACGTGTGTGCACACGCACACACATACACATGTGAATGCACACACCCACACATGTGGGCACACAAACACATGCAGAAGCACATACATACACATACTTGAGGTGCACAGACTTCCTAGGTTACACTAGGGGTAGGAAGGGGAATTTCATTTCTCAGTTTGTATTTTTAACTATGTCTCCTGTAGCTCTATATTGTTGCTATTAAAAAATGAATGATACAGGGAGGGAGTGGCAGTCCCTGAAGTTCCAAGAAAGACAGGAACCTTACGTTTTGGTGTCCTTTGCCTCCTTATGCATAATCTCCAAAATCATCTTACAGGCGGAGGAGCAGCCCTCGGGGGTCGAGTGGACGCTGATGGCCTTCTCAGCTGCGCCTGCATTCTCCTTCCTGTGCACATCTATCCTGAGGACCACAAGGACAAGGCTAGTTAGTTGTCCCCTGTGACACTGAGTCTTCAGGCTCCCCCTATCTCTCCTCAATCAAAGGCACAGAACCTGCTCCTCTTGAAACAAGGCCAATCAGGTGCAGAGTTTGGGAAGAGCCAAGAAAGGGCCAGGGAAATACCACTAGTCTGTTACTCTGGATTCTGTTTCAAATCAGGAGGTGGCTGGGGACAAGAACGCAGTCTATCACACAAATGCACGGGTGGGGACTACCAGCCCACGGCTCTAAAGCTACATTTTGAATTCTGTATGTCCTCCCTTGAAACAAATATTCAGGGAGGACACCATGTCCTAAACTAAAAGTAAATAATAAAGAAACTTATTATGACTAAGGACATAACATGACCTGTTCTTTTCCTTTTTTTTTTTGTCCTTTTTGAGACCGGCCGCACCGCGCTCAGCCAGTGAGCGCTCTGAGCACACCGGTCATCCCTATATAGGATCCGAACCCGAGGCGGGAGCGCCCCAGCGCCACACTCTCCCCAGTGCGCCACGGGCTCGGCCCATGACCTGTTCTTTTCCACCAAGTACATGGATCAGCTATGAAGATTAGAGAAAGCGGTGGTTAAGGTGGAATGGGAGATGAGATGTAATTATGACTTATTCTTGAGGGCCTCGACTTCGGCCAGGCTGGCCAGCCTCGTTGCCACCACTAAGTGGTCCTGAAATCACAGAGTGCTAAGGAGTGGCCAACTCACCAAGGTTGGATTTGCTTGAAGAGACCTTGTATGAAACTTTACATGAGAAATGATACAACCCTTCTTGCTCATGACGGTGCATGTCCCAACCCCTTCCACCAATGGCACCACCAGACCCATTCTCCCTCCCCACCTTGAGAGCTGGGATTGGAAGCAGTGACCCTGGAATGGTCCAGGCAATATTTCCTAAGAGGTAAATGTTGATGCCCCAGTGGAAGCACAGGAGCCCTCCCCAGGTACCAAGCACTGTTTCCTGGCACCCAGCCTGCATTCCCCAGCAGCCAAGACTCACTTGGACTGGGTCTGTTTTGTGATGTTGCGAATGGTGGCACCCTCCTTGCCAATGATGGCGCCCACATACTGGGTGGGCACTAGGAGCCGAAGGGGAATGTCCACTTGCTGCTGCTTGGCTGGTGCCCCCGCTGCCACAGGCGATCCCTGGCGGGGCTGACCCCGGGAGCCAAAGCCTCCTCGGCGCCCATTCTCAGGACCCTGGGCTATCTGCTCATCAGGAATGTAAGAGACCTTCAGGGCATGGTTCTCCAACTGGTGGCCATTCAGCTTCATGATGGCTCTGGGAACAGAGCAAGAGTCTATCGGTCACTCCAATCCATGCCAATCACACCAAGTGCCCTCCTTGTGCAAAGCACTCTACAGAGTTACAGCCTGGAACACACTAAAGAAAGGGAGATGACCACCTGCCCACAACCACCACCTCCCACCTTAGAGAACCTTCCAGTCTAAATGGCATCAAAGACATCAAAGGAAAAGTAAATATAGTGAATCCTAACGTTTGGTTGGGATTTATTGTTCACAAAGGCCTACATCAGAGAAGTGGGCTTCCAGTCCAATAGGGAGCACAGGGTGCTTCCAATGGAAAAAGGAAGACTGAGCCATAGACCTCAAAGAACTCCTATGTCTGCTGGAGAACATGCCGTGTTCCTGCAGTGGCTCAACAAAGCTGACACATACACTTTCTGGATTGAAGAATCCTACCAAGGGGTGAAGAAACCAAATGCTAACTACTACAAAATCTGAATTTTATAGATAATGAAACCAAAGTCAAGGGAGATTAAAATGTATCCTGTAGAATTCAAATGTTACTACCCCTGCCCTGGCATACCCTAGTGAAATGTGGGGCAAAGATACTCAATTGAGTCTGGACACCAGTATTCCAATCTTAGTTCCGCTGTTCACTAATTAATGTCAACTAGGCAATTCACAACCTAGTCTCGACTAAGTCTCATCAACTGTAAAGTGGGAAATTAATACCTGCTCTGCCTATATTACAGCTATTATATTTAGGTGATTTACTTTGAGTTAATTTGTGTGTACAGTGTAAGGTCCAAATTTATCTTTTTTGGGTATGGATACCAAATTGTCCCTGGACCATTTGTTGAAAAGGCATTTCTTTCCCATCCAATTTTCTGAACAGCTTTATTAAAAAAAAAAAAAATTGATCATAAATGTAAGGGCTTATTTCTAAGCCCTTAATTCTATTCTATTCCATTGATCCATATGTCTATCGTGAGGCCAGTACCACATCTAAGGCCAGTACACCACACTGATTTGATTAGTGCAGCTTAGAAGAAAGTTTTGAAATCTAGAGGTTTAAGTCCTCTAACTTTGTTCTTTTTCAGGATTTTTCAGGATTGTCATTTACTCTGAGTCCCTTACACTTCCTCGTATTGACTTTTAGGATCAGCTTCTCAATTCAGCCAAAACTGCCTTTCTTATAGGATCCATGTGAAAATCACATGTGAAAGCACATGATAAATTAAGGGATTTGTTGTTTCAACACCAACTTCCATGGTTAAGAAAACTCTGTGGGAAAAAAAGTAGGAACTGGAGACAGAATGGCTTACTTACCACTAGGAGACTGGAGTCTAGGTTTATTTGGGAAGTCTGTAAACGGAGCTGAATAAGACTGAAGGGGAGGGACAAGCACCATCCACTCCCAAGACTGACACTGGTTAGAAATGTTACAGGGCAACTGCAAGCAGTGGGAAATAAGCAAGTGTCGCCATGATATTTAAAGCCAGGCAAAGGAGCCCAGATGGCCACAAGGGGCAGGAGGAACCTCTAGAAGATTCTGAGTCCAGGAAGCATCTAAATGAAAACAGTAGGTACTTGAGGAAGTGGTGAGATTTTACAAAGTATCACTCGGGTAGAGGAAACAGCACATTGAAGAAACAAGAAAACCATCAAAAGCAAAATGTGGCGAAAGCCTATAACAAAGCCAGATATGGATATAAAGATGAGTAATGTGCAAAACGTGTAGCCTGTCTGTACCAGTAGGTGAGAAGCACAGTTGTTCAACCAAAGGGATATGGAGCTATAAACTGTGGGTGTGAGGGGACTGAAAGGGGCTTAGGAAAGCAACCACGAGGTTCACGACCATCATTGCAATAAAATGTCCGCTCTGGCATCGCAACAATCACCAATCCTTTTTTGAACCCTGCAGTTCCCCATCATCATCACTAGATGGCGCCGTTAACATAGCAAAGGACCCTGCAGTTCCCAGGTAACCAGAGACCTACCAGAAGCCGATCTTCTCTCCCCCAGAGGATTTCCCACCTTCCCTGAGAGGGCTTTGGGTCCCTCCCCCGCCTCGATATATTTTTGCTATCAATCCTTAAGAGTCTCTGAACCTTTGAGATCCCTGAAACAAAGGACACGAAGGAGACACACACCCTGAAAAAACGTTTTATGAGGGAGTCAGGTGTTGGCTGGGCCAATGTCAGAACCCAGGTGGAGACTCCAGCCTGCCTGGACCCTGTCGCCCTGTTAAACCCGAGGGACCAGGCTCACAACACCGACACCCAGAGACCCCCCCAGCCCAGCCCCACTTTCCAGCCCACTCACTGCCTGGTCTGCTCCCGGTTGGAGTAGGTGACGTTCACCACTGCCGTCTCACTCTCAGTGTTCACTGGGGAGAAAACAGAGGCCAATGTTAGGGCACTGATATCTAGAGGTGCCAACCAGGAAACCCCAACCCCTGCTTTTCATGTTTCGAGGCCACGAAGGCACCTAGCAGGTGACCCCAACCTTATGAAATATTTGAATGAAATGGCAAAAACATTTTCCCAGGAGGCCCCTTTCACCAGAACTACTGAAAAATTCAAATTAGCTTTCTTGCATTTTCCTTTCCTGTTTTCCTGGGTCCCCACCCTGCTTCCAAGAGAATGGATATACAAAAGGGTGCACCTGCCATATCAGCAATGATGCAGCAGGGCAAATACCTCGCACCCCCTGCCCATATACACACAATGACCCAGGAGTAAATTTACCCGTGGAAAGTTCAGCTAGTTAAAAATCAGCACACACTGTATAAAGATATAGCTGAGGAGGCTTGGGAAACACCCAAATCCATTCTAGAGGCCTCTATCCTCAAGTACATGTTAACCAATATTAGGTATATTGAGATCTAGCTGCCAAGGTCAAGGGTTCTGATCGAGTACAGGCCAGCCGTCAAACAAACAAAAACCAGGAGTGGCTGCTGTGGAGTCTAGAAGGAAAAAAAGCTGTCTACAGCTTTTCCAGGGGATAGAATTTCTTGCCTTGAGTATTTCAAACATCTTGGCAGTGGACGTGGACACACTGGACCATCATAGCTTCAGGACACTAGTCCTTGGCTCTAATTATGAGCAATCTTTTAGTTTTCATTTGAATCCCCAAATACTCTTTTCTACAGAGAAGTAGAGAATGGGTTGGCCAGCTGACATTAGAATTCCAAGCAATCTGGGCACATACTTCTCACTGTGTCTTTTGAATTTGGGTCCCCTAGGCCTGCTCAACCCTGGGGCACTGACTAAAACCAACCCTCTGCCCCACAACAGACGTTAATACTCTTGACGATAAGGCTCTTGGTCACAAAACTTCAGTGCAGATTACTCTTAAACCCTCTGGCCTATGTTAGTAGGGCTCTCCCACTTCAGTGGTGAGGAAGGGTCTGCGATAATATTCTTCTAGTGACTGGAAATACAGGACTGAACCAACAAAACCTCTGCCTTCACAGAGCTTACATTCCAGTGAGGGAGAGTAAATAAGAAAATTCTATAGAATACTAGAAAGTGATTAAGTGCTATGGAGAAATATGAACCAGGGTAAGAAGGGTGGGGTGGAGGGGGGCAATTTTAAATAGGATAGACACAGTGGAGCTCACTAAGAAAGTGACACTTGAGGGCCGGCCCGGTGGTGCACTGCTACAGTGCGCCGCTTGGGAGCCCGGCGGCGCTCCCGCCCGAGGGTTCGGATCCCACATACAGACCGGTTCCCGCTCACTGGCTGAGCGAGGTGCGGACGCAACACCGAGGGTTGCGATCCCGTTGCCGGTCCCGGTCCGGTCCGGGCGCAACACTGAGGGTTGCAATCCGTTGCCGGACACGAAAAAAAAAGACAAAAAGGAAAAAAAAAAAAAAAAAAGAAAAGAAACATTTGGGCAGCCCCGGGGACTTTTTTTTTTTTAAAAAAAAAAAA